>NC_035447.2:165715068-166019910 GCF_002127325.2 Helianthus annuus | reverse complement strand
AAATCAGAACGAACCTGGGAACCTGGGAATCCCATGTTTGAGTAACCAGACCCTTCACAAGCCGAAGACAATGGACCAGCCAATTTCACAAGTTTTTCCATTGAACTGAAAGTTGCAGATTCAATAGGGTTCTGAAGCGACCCTCTTCGGGGTAACCAAGTATTACCCTCAATATCAATGAACCGTTTAGCTAAATCTTCAAACGAACCTGATTGTTTGCCACGGTCTTGCGGAAAAACCCCATCTGATTTCTGTTGACTTCCACCAGAGCCGCTGGGATCATCCATAACCCTAGCAGCCCTAAATCGATCAAACCTGAATTTTGTTCAAAGAGCACGACAACTGAAAACCCTAGCAGCCGTAAACAGCCGCACTCGGACCTTAGCGCCGACCTTATGAACCCTAATCTGATGTAAACCGATCAGATTAAGACTAAATCTAATCACGAAATCAGCAGCCGTCACCCGAAATCCAAACAAACAATGAAAGATAATCCGAAACAGAATCGTAAAAGGAATAATGGCAGCAAACAAAACCTGCGTGTAAAACCCTAGTCTTGTAAACCCTAACCTTTGACGGCCACACTTTGAAAGAGGAGACTGGAACCCTAATCGAATCAGATTAATGAGAGCAGCCCGCACACTTCAAAGAAACAGAGCCCTAGAACTCGAACCCTAATCTGATTTCACGTAATTAGAACTAAAGAACCGATTAAGGATGAAATCGAATTCCTTAGATGCTGATCAAGAGCAATCGAAATCAGAGATTGGTAATCTAGGGTTTCACCAAAATACTTATTGACCATGTACTCTTCATGGCTCATATATACTAAGCTCATGCGTTGCCGCAGTACTTTGCCTCAACATTCGATCGGTATCGGTTCAATTTTTACAGTACCATTACGATATATGTACTCGGTATAGACATCAACACGTGTTTTACATCGACCAGAAACGATAAAAACAAACATCAGTACCAACGTTGTACGAACAGTGTCGATCGGTTAAAATTGTCACACACAATACTTTTATTGAGATTCATTTATCGTCACAGAGAGAGTTGTATAAATGAAAAATTATCGAAACCGAAAACCATAAAAATAAATATAAATACCGGTACCTGTATCGGTACCGATGTTGTTCGCTACGATACAATAGCGATATGGTGTAACATTTATCGAATGCAAAAACAATAAAAATAAACACCAATGTATGGTATATGATATCAAACATGAAACAATAAAATTGAATACAGTTACCGGTACCGATGTTGTTCGGTTTGTTTTGGTACGGTATGATATGGTAAAGATACATTGTCAGTTTATCGAAAGCAAAAAAATTAATATCGGTACGATACAAATATGTTCCGTCGGTTTCGGTTTGGTACGATAGTGACGCAATATTCGTTTTGAATAAAATTTATATCGCAACGTTAAAAAAATAAACATAGAATGCAAGTTGATTGAAGAAAAATAAATTAAATGATGACTAAAATATCATTTAAAATAAATAAATACTTATAAGTATCTAATTTCTCTTAATCTTCAGTTTTGGTTCAGTTCAGTTTGGTACATTAACGATACGGTATCCATTTTCAATAAAAGTTTTATTGTAATATTGGTAAAAAACATAGCTGTGGAATGAGTTTTTATTTTAAAGTAAACGTACCTAAATTATTAAAAAAATCAAGTTAAATAATGAGTAAATTACAATTAAAAAATTAAAACCAATATTTAAAAAGATAAAATCATGCTGGTGGAGAAATTGGAAAAGCGGATTTTGCATTGGAGAAATAAATTGCTCTCATTTGCAGGCAGGTTGCAACTGATTGTTTCTGTGTTGTCTTCTATGCACATATATTGGTCGTCTGTTTTCATGTTACCGTCTCGGGTTATCTGTCAGTTGGAGGCTTTAATGCGGAATTTTTTATGTTCTCATGACAGTGCGTTTCAAAGAGGGCGGGCTAAAGTGTCATGGAATTCAGTTTGTGTTCCTAAGTATGAAGGTGGCTTAGGTATTCGTCGGATTGGGGATGTTAACTTGGCTCTTATGACTTATCATATTTGGAGTATTTGTGACACTCGAGGTTTTTCCGAACGAACACCTTGTAATATTTTGTGTATATAAATATTATTAAATGAAAATGTGACTTTTACATGTTATGTGCGATACGTATGTTATATATATATGTGTGTATGAGAGTCGAGACCACGACTCGCAACCACCCGGTTGCGAGTGGGCCTTTGGGCCGTAACCGGTTTGGGCCGAAACCCCAAGCCCAACCCGAAAACCCCCCTTGTATAAATCCCAACCTTCTCCTCATTTCCTTCATTTGTTGCACTTGCATACCCACACTTCTCCTAATTTTCTCTCAACTAGAAACTCCAAACAACAACACCACTCTCCTTTTCTTTTCGGTTCAAGCAAGGGATCTCGGTCAAGAAAGCTTGGATCACTCGGACACTTCATCTTCTCTCATTTTCTTCCTTTGTCTTCGGCTCTTTCTTCTCCTAACCGGTTAGTATCCTATGTTAGTGTGAAAGATGCTTTGAATGTTTGATAAATGAAATGATTATAAACTAGAAAATGGTTAGTTAAAATTGTTATGCATGATTTTTAGGATATTTTGTGAGTTTGGCATTATGTGTAAACCACTATGTTTGTATGCTTGATGACATGTTTAAAATGACTAACAAATGGTAGTTTAAGAATGATAATGCCTAACCATACTATGCTTCATTGTTTCCTTGCAAAATAATGATGTTAAACTTAAGATTTCGGATATAATGTATGTTTTGCATGTTGATCTTGCTAAAACATGTGATTTTGGTTCATAAATATATGATTATGTTGATATGAAAACCCTAGAAAATGATGAACATAAGATGAACTTGTTTGAATATGACTTGAAGATGTAAAAATGGCAAAGTTTGATCTATCTTTACTAGTATTCAGATTAGGAAAAAGTGTTAGTGAAATATTATTGGTTGTTTCCTAATCTGGGCCTGAATTCTTGGTACAATTTGGACTGTCATATCTGCATCATCACGTGTACATGAAAGGGACATATTACGACTCGCAACCACAGCATTCCAACTCGAGACCACGCAGTTGCGACTCGCAACCATAGCATGACAAGTCGAAACCACACGTTTGCGACTCGAGACTACGACGGTTGCGACTCGCAACCAAAACGTGACAACTCGAGACCACGGTTGCGACTCGCAACCATAACGTGACAAGCCGAAACATCCTGGTTGCGACTCGAGACCAGCTGGTTGCGAGTGGGCTGTCCATTTTGGTTATTGGGCCATTTTGTGTTAACTTGGGCTATCTAAATGGACTATGTGTTGCTGTGTTCTGTTGACTGTGTTACTGTTAGGGCCGGCCCAATAACCCCATGACTATTTACTTGTATGCATGTTACGTACTTGTATGTGTTTTACGTGAATGCTTGTACACCGAACCTGACCTATACCGGTAACCATGTTAGGACGTGGTGACCAACGTGATTGACAAGTAACCTAAACCTACCGAGCAACCCAAGGTGAGTTCACAACTTAAAAGCATGCGTCCCGGTGGTTTGGGACACGAGACTGAAACAACCCTATCCCCTTGTAAAGGGGATACCATTTACATACCTTCCCTGGATATTGGGAACAAAACTTACTTTCCTTCCCTGGTATTGGGAAACCTTTTGGTTAATTACTGTTTATACGGATTGCAACTAACGGCACTAAACGAAACTCTATCACTCAAGTCCCTACTACAAATACCGATTAGTCGCCGGGGTCAGGCGAACGGGTTATTAGTTGATAGCGCTATTTAGGTGTTTACCAGCCTCACACCGTGCCCTGGTTTGGGATCGGTCGTGAACTAATGTACTCAGATATCCGTCAATGATGATAGAACATTGACATCGGGGCATCCTGCGGATACGCAACGGTTACTTAGTGTTCGGTATTGGAAAAACAGTTTAGTCGCTAACTTTTGGGGTAGCTCCCCATGGCATGTATAAACGGATAAATTAACCGGTGAAACAAGTTTTTGGTAATTAAAACTGGGCAACTAGTGAACTCACTCAGCATTATTGTTGACCCCCCCCTTACTGCATGCTTTGCAGGTAACCCGTGACGAAGGAGCTTGCTGCTTGGGAACGTGTAGTGTCTGTTCACCCTTGTGTTGGGTGTTACCTTATTTTGAATTATGAACTTTGTTTAAACTACTTAACTTATGCTTCCGCTACTTATTAACTGTTGAACTTAAAACCTTAAACTCTGAACTTGATATTTGCTAATCTTATGGTTAGTAAGTATTACTTTTGTTATCAACTTAATTATTCAGTGTAATTGATGGCTGGATCCTGGTCAGTCACGCCCTCGAAGCGGGTGTTATCCGCAGGTGGATTTTGGGGGTGTGACAGTATTCTTACGAACCGTAGATCCCTGTGGGTTGAATGGGTTCACTCTTACAGATTAAAAGGTAAGAGTTTTTGGACGTGCAGAGTTCCGTCTTCTTGCTGCTGGTCTTGGAGAAAGTTGCTTCAGATACGGCCTTCTATTCGTAACTTTATTTGGTCCAAGATTGGCAATGGGGTGAATACTTCAGCTTGGTTTGATTCGTGGAGTGAATTAGGGCCATTGGAAGCTATCATTTCTCCTAGGGTCATTGCTAACGCGGGGTTTGATATGGCTTCTAAAGTTTCGGATCTTTATTCTTCTAATGCTTGGAATTGGCCGAATGAGTGGAGGGTTTCTTATCCGGGTCTTAATCAACTTGACCAGCTGAGTTTGTTGTGACAACCCGAACTTCTGAGGCTAGTGTCGTTTCGTTTCGTGATTTTAACTTCTCGTTTTCCTATCAAACGCTTCATCCTTGTTAAATGTTTCAGCCGATGATAAACGCATAGTAAATGTAATTGGATATGATTACGTGTGTAGTTGAGTTATTATAAGTGCCAAGTAATTGGACGTTGGGCCGCAACCACCTTTAAGCCATCTCGGCCCACATTGTCAGGCTCGAATCACTTGAGCGAATCACTAGAGCCCATCTCTTTGTGGGTTTAGCATATTTAGAGAATTAGAAATACTTAATTAGTGATGGGGGCGGGTAAAGGCCAACACTTGGGATTATTGGATTTCGGCCCACGTCACTCGAAGTTTAAACCGAGCCCATTCTCAAACCCGTTAGTTAATCACTGTTTAGCAATTATATTAAGTTGCAATGCAAAGTTAGGTAACAAACAACCCTACTTCCCTCCTTGTTCCACTCGGCGACAACAGCAAGGAAACCCCTCTCTCTTATTTACGTATTTGTATAAGATTACCCAACTACTTGTAAACCCTATGAAACCTAAACTAGCGACACAGTAGATCTCAGCGAGGCATCATCTTCTCTAGTCGAGCCCCTTGGTTAGTAGTTTCTTATCTGTTGAAATTCTTAATTGTTTGATCTTGATTTATGTGTGAACTAATTAACAAAAATTGTATATGCATGATATGAACAAGGTGCGCAATTAACAAGATTCAATCGTGAGAAAATTAACATATGACTAGGGTATTTAATGAATGATATGAAGCTAGGGTTGCATGATGATAGGACAGTTCATAAAGATTTGATAGAGAGGATAACTATGAACAAGGAATTGGCGGCCTATGATTGCTTTGTTTTTTTTTTGGGTAAAGGGTTACCCCGGTGATTCTATATATCAACAAAAAACAATACAAAACAAGTAGTATGGATAATCCATACTAGTTCAAACATGGAACAAACCATGAAAGTAAACCAGACACACAATTACATCAAGACCAAAACAAGTAGCCCACAAGACTAGACATCCCAACCATCTCAAACTCTACTCGAAATCAGCTGCCATCATCAAAAACGCGTGTATCATATATCTCCCAAGCTCGAAGCAGCTCCTTAACTCTCAATGTGTTCTTCAGCTTAGCTCCCATAAGTTTATATCGAACCGTATCTAGAATCACACCACATAAGACCTCTGGCGGTCTTGTCTGGTTCTTGAAAAGTCTTGCATTCCTTTCCTGCCAAATAAAATAGGTAGTTGCTGCCAGGACTAATCTGCTAATATAGACGGACGCAGACTTAGACCGGGACCTATGAACCATCCAGTCAATAATAGAGCTCCAATCTGAAGTAACATTAGGCATACCACCCTTACTACGAACCGAACTCCATACCCGTTTCGAATAAGAACAATCAAAGAATAGATGGTCATGTGAATCGATATTAGCATAGCAAAGGAGACAACACATCATATTCATATTCTTTCTTCTCGAAAAGTCCCATTGTAGGATCTTATCTTGCGTCAAGAGCTTACGACGGATGACGAGCCACATAAGAAAAGCATGTTTGGGGATACATTGTGAGAACCAAATTATGTTCACCCAGTCGACCTCTAGCTCCCGTTGCCGAATTGAATGCCAAACTTGAGAAGACGAATGCTCAAAAAAATCATTACCTTCTCTCCAGAGCAGTTTGTCTACCTGATTCGGGTGAATCTGAATATTATCAATCTGATTAAGCACTGGGAACAAGTCTCTCCAAGCAACCGGCCAACGCCAAACACCATCATGGTAAACATCTTTAACCGTGGCATTAAGACTAAAACCTGCTGAGGTTATAGTTCTCGGCGACAGAATGTTACCCAGTGGACCCAGATTACACCACGTATCATACCAAGCCGAAGTGCTATTCCCATCCCCTAACTTGTTCCAAATAAAACTTCTAATGACCGGCCTAAGCTGAAGCATCTTCCGCCAACTCCAACAACAGTTCGACACTGATTTGCAAACCCAAAAATTCTTACCTCTTAGCCTGTATGAATAAATCCAATCAACCCATAACGATTGACGTTTGATCAATATGCTCCAAATGTGCGACGTCATTAGAGCTTTATTGACTTCACCAACCCGACGAATCCCCAAACCGCCTTCAAACTTTGGAACACAAATTGATTTCCAAGAGACTTTAGCCTTCCCCTTTTGAAAAGAACCATCCGAAGACCATAAAAAATTCCTCATTTTGGCTTCCAGCTCTAAAATGACCCTAGAGGGAAGAATAAAGGCAGAAGCCCAATACACATGCATGGCAGAAAGCACCGAACTAATCAACTGCAAACGGCCAGCAAACGACAAAAACCGATTTCTCCAACTCATAATTCGTTGATCCATCCTTTCCACTAAGATACTGCAGTCTTTATATAAGAGCCTAGAAGAGATAAGTGGAACTCCCAAGTATCTGACTGGTAGCGACCCCTCCACAAATGGCATGATACTCAGGATGTGAGCTTTAACGCTATTAGGCACGTTACAAAAGAACCCTGTACTTTTCTGAATACTCGGCACCAACCCAGACATTTTAGTGAACTTTTCAAGAGAAGACATAATACATTTCACCGAATTAATATCACCTCTCGCAAACAAAAAAAGGTCATCTGCAAAACACAGATTGATGATCCGTTGCCTTTCACATTTATTATGAAATCTAAATGACGCGTCGATTCTGGTAGAATGCTGAAGAATACATGTCAAGACTTCCATAACAAGAGTGAATAGATAAGGGGATAAAGGATCACCTTGACGAAGCCCCTTCTTTCCCTTAAAATACCCATGAATATTTCCGTTCACACAGATCGAGTACGAGGCTGTCGAAACACAAGTCATAATCCATTTCACCATTTTAGGATCAAAACCAAACCCAATCAACACACTCCTCAAGAAATTCCAGTCAACCGTGTCGTAGGCTTTCTGGATGTCCACCTTAAACGCGCATCTAGGGGGACCTGCATTTCTATGATAATTATGTAACATTTCCTGGGTCAACAATATGTTATCCGAAATCTTCCTTCCGGGGATAAAAGCCGACTGGTTTATACTAACCACTTGATGAAGCACCCCTTTTACACGATCAGCAATTATCTTAGTAACACATTTAAACAAAACATTACAGCATGCAATAGGACGGTAATCCGTCACCATCATCGGTGTCACCTTCTTTGGCACTAGAGCAATTAGAGTGTGATTCAGCTCCCTAAGGAGCTTACCTGTAGCGAAAAAATCAATAATCGCGTTGGACACATCATCCCCGATAACCGGCCAAGCAGCTTTAAAGAAAGCGGCCGTGTATCCGTCTGGGCCAGGAGCCTTGTCATTACCTATAGAAAAAACAGCTTTTTTGACCTCATCCACTGTAACCGGTCTAACCATATGAGAGGCATCGGCTGAATTCACATGTTTAGAAAACAACTCAGGAGAAGGATGAAGATAAAGGTCATCTTGACTGCCCAAAAAATTTTGATAATGTTGCACTAGAACCGCGCTGACCTCGTCACCCTCGTACATAGTCCCATTCATATCCGAAATCACTTGAATCCGATTCCAATGATTCCTACTTTTCAGAGCCGAATGAAAATATGCCGTATTCATATCACCCGCCCTAAGCCACTCCATCTTAGACTTTTGCTTTAAAAATCTTTCCTCGTCTAAACATGCTTCCTGATACTGAGCCGTTAACTTTGATTCCCGAGCTCTTAGTTCCACATTCATGGGGTCATTGTCAATAACATGCTGAATATCATCAAGTTTTCCACGAAGCTCTAACACTTTCTTATGAAGGTTACCCTGACTGAATAATAAGGCTCTCAAAGGAGACTTTAATTGCCTCAACTTTTTCACAATCTGAAATTGAAGCACCCCACTAACAGTCGTTTCCCAATTCTCCTTGACAATACTCATAAAACCCGTTTTGTGCACCAGAAAATTAGCAAATTTGAACGGCTTATGCTTAACTTTTACCTGGTTCTGTATTTTGAGAATACATGGAGCATGATCCGATAATCGATACGGATGAAATAGCGCCACCGAATTCGGGAATTCAGTAATAAACTGAGAGTTACCCATAACACGATCAATCTTTTTAAGCAAACCAATCCCTTTTTTCGGTTTTTGATTCCATGTGAAATGGAGACCCGATCGATTAATATCCATGACTTCTAAATCTACCACACAATGTTGAAAATCACGCATACCTGTTGACAATGAAGACGCTCCCATAGACTTGTCTTCCAGGTGCAATGCCGAGTTAAAATCTCCCATAATCACCCAAGACTTATCGGCCACTACATGCTTATGCATAGATAATTGGGCCCACAACTCACGCCGAGTAACGTAATAGTTAGCCGCATAAACAATAGTACAAAAAAGAATACGCCTGTCATGTTTAAAAAGAAGTTGGAGATGCATGAGTTGATCCGATTGGAACAGAACCATGACCTCAAAGACATCCGGATCCCACCCTATGATAATACGCGTACCTTTATCACAACAACCCCCATTAGAAGTCCAATCCCAACGTCGAAAAACGGAAGAACAAACTTTACTAAGATTCACCATATTCACATGAGACTCCAGAATACCACACAGACTCAGATTATTATCTTTAACTACTTGACGAACCTCTTTTTGTTTAAGAGGACGGTTCAACCCTCTTATATTCCAAGTAGCTAAGCTAACCATCGGAAACTAACCGAGAAGGAGTGCTTGCCCCTTTTTTTGTAGTATTTCGAGTACCTTCCAGAATGAACTCATCGGTTTCATTATAACCTTCAAGCACCTCTTCCTCGTCTGACTCATCCTGATCACCTCCTGCATCCCTACTACTCTGCCCTTGCTCCCCACCTTCATCCCTCAAAGCATCAAACATATTATTAGAAAATATATTACTAGAAGGCTTCACATTTTTCACCACCTCCTTCGGTTTAGCCGCCACAGGACGATACTCGAATTTTTGCTTTGGTTTATTCATAGGATAACCCGTTTTCCTAGCCACTTTCTTAGTTGGCACCCCCATGTACCCATCATCATCAACTATCGGCTTTTTATCAGGTCTACGTCCATGATCCACACTTTTCGGCTTACTCCCATAATTCCGATTCCCATCATCCTTCACCGGTTTAGCCATATTTCTCGGTTGCTTCGGACACATATCATTCGAATGCCCAAACACACAACAGTGTGAACACCTAAGAGGATTCCACTCATACTCAACATACATCGTGTGTTTAACATATCCCTCACCCTCTAGATTCGGGATAGCCATTGTGATTTCCTCTTTCAAATCCTTTTCAGCCGAAACTTCAACCAAAGCTCTAGCATAACTACTACGTCCCCATGAATCCATGCACATTGACGTGGTGTACGAATCAAGTAGTTTAGGCTCACCAATTGCAGTTGCTATCAAGCTCAACCCATCCTCCGTGTATGCAGCAATAGGAACCTCGTGAATCTTGACCCATAATTGAACACTCTTGACTTCCTTTTTTTCTAACTTAGATGTAGGAGACCATTCACATAAGAACAATGGTTGCGATCTAATGATCCATGGTCCCGACTTTAGAACAGCCCTCATACCCTCCTGATCCGCAAACTTAAAGAAAAAGTATCCATTGGCGTTCATCATCGTTTTTTGTAACCCAAACTTTTTCCATTGATTCTTCACAAAATACTCAACAACTGGATAGGCTATACGGTCTCCCAGAAAATACCCATAAATTGTGTTAGCTAACTTATCCTTAACCATTCGAATTGATTCCTTTGGGAGAACTACATCACAACCCTCCTGTTGATCAAGGCTTTCAAGAGACCGAAAGTTTAAGTTCTTACCCTTTGGCTTGGCCACTAGCTCAGCATAAGACATCCCATTCACACCCTTATCCCCATCATTCTGACTAGTATCCGAACCCTGCATGCACCCAGCTCCCTTTGATTCCTCCTGAGACTTACCCATATCATCCTTGTAGGACATAAACGAACTTTCTCCAGCAGTGAACGGGTTTTCCACAGGCTTGGATATGCTCATCAATCCCTCCAAAATTGAAACATTCGATGTAGAATACAAACCCCTTCTCGGCAGTAAAGGGTTTCCTTCAATATTCGTGACACGCAATCCAATTCCCCGAACTGGAGCTGTTCCAGGTGTTGACAGCTCCTCCACCTCCGGTACAGAATTAGACGACTTACCACGATCATGCAAGTCATTAGAATCATTCCCACTCGGCTTAGGACGATCTTCCATAACTAAATGAATCAACTCTCACGTGAAACCAGACAAAAAAAAAACAATCATGCACCCGAAAAACACAAAACCCTAGAGCCGCAACCAACGAACGAAGACAAAGAACAGAAAAACCCTAATCCTAAAAACCCTAGTTTGAAACCTGAACCCTTAATCGATTAAACCTGAGCATCAATCTAGCTAAATTAATCTCAGTTAACCGCAATCAACGACTACCAGTTTAATAAATCAGGGTTCCTGAAACAAAATCTAGAGCGGCGATTGGAAGAACAAACGAAAAACCCTAGTTCTAAAACGATCCCTAGTGCTAACGAGTTCGTTATAGAGATCAAATCTCTAATCACAGACTGTTATACACAAGATCACGAAGAAAAACATAGGATTCATGAAGAACAAAGAAAATCGCCATTTAGGAGCCCAGAAGTGGGTTTATCACGCAGAGATTAGAGACGCCTACACAAAGTGCATGATTGCTTTCTTTGAAATTGCCTTGGATTCATATCACATGAGGTTTCTGTATGTGCATGGTTAATGAACAAAGTGATATGAGATTGTGTGTGTGGTATCTTGATTGTCAGAGGGAATTAATGTGCATGTGCTACATGATGATGACTTAGTGGATATGAATGTGTGTGAACCACTAAGTTGTTGTTCCAAGATTCATGTTAATGGAGGACTGTTGTGTGATCGTTGCATGGATGATTGAGTGCTTATAATAATTGTGGTTGATGATGCATATGTCTGATGTAATCTGAGCTAGGAAAGTGGTGTTTGACCGATAGCATAGAGTCACAGGATAAGGTGGATGATTGTTGATAAATTAATAGGATGAATGGGATTTGGTGATTAATATAATGACTGTTATTGATGGGTGTGCACTGTGATGATTAAAGAAAATATGCGTGTTAAATGTTATTCAGAATTAAATAAGTGTTTGGGCTGCAAACCCGGTCTGTGGGCCATTCGTTTTAGGCCGCCGCGCACCGCCATGAAAACCGCATCGGGCTACCAATTGGTTATTAGGTTCATAAGCCATGATTTGTAAAGATGTATTTGGATATGGCAAATTGTTCGGAAATTTTATATATATGTTTGGAGATGTGTTTTGTTGGGCTTGCATATTAAATTCTTTTTATTTTTCTCGAAGCCTAAATATTGTGTGAAAGAACATGCTATTATATCCATGCAATCTTATAATTAATCTCAATAGTAATGACAGTATGGTAATTAAGATACAAGTTTAGTCTATTTAACCCACTCTTCATAAGATCTACATGAATTGTTATACAAGAGCAATGTTAACTTGTTGAGTTGCACAAATTGCTTAGGATATGGAATATTATAATATGTGCTGATTTTGGATGATTATCGGATTGCTTGAGTTGTAAATTAACTGAGTAATGGGCCTAGGAGGCAGTGGGCCGTACAGTTTAAAGTGCTATGTTAGAGTTTATAATGGGTTATGTTGGTAAGGTACGGCTGGGCTGGGTACTAGGGGCGGTCTATGAGTTGAGATTGTTTGGTGGGTAGGAAACATAAGTCATATAAACTGGTCATGGGCCGAAGCACTAGTGGACTATTACCACTCTATTTTTGTAAGAATTATATGGGGTTGGGCTGCACCATTGGGTATGACCGAGATGAAATGAGATTTGGGGAGGTTAACTGTTACATGTTTGGTGAGGTGTGGACTTGTAATGTGTATGTGTGAATGAATCAACTATCCACTATGTGAATATGTGATGATAATATACTGGTATGTTGTATGAACTACTATAATGACTTGTATAATGATATGTGCAATCTGTGTACGATACAAGTGTAGTATGTGTAAAGAGTATGTGTTCTTTGTGCATATGACTAATCGTTATTGGTAACCATACTAGGATTTGGTTGATCAATTTGGAACGGGTAGTGTAACATAAGATACCGAGCAAACTAAGGTGAGTTCATCTTTCTTGAGCATGCGTCCCGGTGGTTGGGACAGTCAGTGGGTATCCCGGGAAGGGATAAGTCTTTTGGGTAAAAACGGGAATGTTGGATAATATACTCTTCCTATCACCTTTAAAGTCCCTCCGTGTTGTTTGGTTAGCGTGGAGGTAACATGGTATTAGTTAGTAGCGCTACTTAGGTTTGGCAACCTCACCCCGTACCTGGGAGGACGGGTGTTGAACTAATGACCTAGTCATGACCAATGCTTTGATAGGAGCATTGGAGAAAGGGCAAAATAATCAGAAGCCGTCTTGTATTCGGGGTATTATCAACATTACTTTCGGAATTAAATTCAATGGATTAACTAATCACTTGGTAACTAACGTTTTCGTAAAACTATGAACTCACCAGCGTTGTCTGATACACTTGTTGCATGCTCGCAGGTCGTTAGATTATATGGATTTGGAACTTGCTGTCTGAAGTAGCTGGAGTGGTCATGGGTCGTGCTGATTGGATACGAATGATGGGTTTATTGATTACATACATTTAATTTGAAACAGTTAAACTATGATTTCTTTTATTTGCTTCCGCTGAACGTGTTGGTTTTCATTCGAACTTATTGACGGTACTTTTCAGTAATAAATGATGATTTTATTTAATACTTGTGATTGGTTCAATATGATTGGTGGCTCGTTATTGGTTTGTCACACGCCTAACAGGGACACTCCCTAGGTGGTATTTTGGGGGTGTGACATTTGTTGCCGAATAAAACGGATAAACTTATTTGGCGGCATGGTGATAACTGTTTTGAATTTTCTTCCTCGCGTGCTTGGGAATCGGTCCGTCATCAAGCTGAGGAGGTTCATTAGAGTCGTATTGTTTGGTTCCCTCAATGCATCCCCTGTCATGCATTTTTAATGTGGCTTATCATGAGGCGAAAGTTGCTTACTCAAGATAAAATCTTGTCTTGGGATTTTTCGCGTAGGAAGAATATGAATATGATGTGCTGCTTGCTTTGTTATGCCAACCACGACTCGCATAATCATATCTTCTTTGAATGCAAGTTCTCTACTGAAGTGTGGCTTAAGGTTAGACTTAAAGTTGGTATGGTTTCGGTTTAACCTAAATGGAATGACATTTCTAACTGGTTGCTTGAGCACTCTAAACCGAAAACGGTCGTTGGGTTCGCAGCTAGATTGGTAGTGGCGGCGACTGCTTACTGTATTTGGCAAGAGCGTAATTCGAGGTTATTCAAGAACCAATTGCGGCCTCCGGAGACTATAAGTGAAATTGTTCTTCAACAAGTGCGATACAAGTTAATGGGAGCGAAGCTGAAGAATTGTGTCAATGTCCGAAGGCTTCTAGAGGATTGGGGAATCGATGGTTCAGGTTTACGTGAGATGGCTGCTGGTTAAGGGTTTCGAGTTAGTGGTTCTAGTTGTGTAGGCTAGTGGCCATTTATTTTGTGGTTGTTTTTTGGTTGTTCCTGTTTTGTTTTGGTTGTACTTTCATAGGGTATGTCCTATGATTGAACTAGTGTAGGCTTTCTACACTACTTGTTCTTATTTGGTTGTGAATTTATAAAATCACCGGGGTAACCCTTTACCCAAAAAAAAAAAGATAAAATCATTATTCATAAGGTATTGAAATTCATATATATAAAATAATAATAAGCAAAAATAATGATAAAAAGGCATAGGAATTTGGTAAGAAAAAGAGATAAGAGGTATAGAAATAGTAAAAGTGGGTAAAAAGAGTAAAAGGATGTGTAAAAAATGGGCAAAAAGGAATACAAAAGATTTGTAAAAAGGGTATAAAACATATGTAAAAAGAGAGTAAAAAGAAATAAGAGAAGTTACAAGATCGAATTATCACATTTGGGACCTTTTAGTTGAAGGTCGGCCGTGCTAGATAAGCTTTAATATTTGAAATAAATAAACTAATACTATATAAAGACCGGTAAAAAGTGAGAGAAATTGATATGATTTATGATTAGGCTACGAGGTGTGGTTTAAAGTTTCTAGAAACTTTATTACACTACGTTAGATTCATCTGGGCGTCATCTCATATGGAAGCTTTAAAGCCCCTTTCTTTAGCTTGCATTATGATTTAAAACCTCATCATCATTATCTAATTATTTTTATTTAAATTTAAACATTATTTAATTTTAATATATTAATTTAAAACTCACAATTTAAATAAAAAACACAATATCATAATTTAAATAAAAAAATACAACGTCATAATTTAAATAAAAAATAAATGTCACTTAAAAAATCACTCGCCGTCTCCTCCTTATTTACGATAAAACTACAGGTGCTCGGTCAGATCAACTCGAAAGTTATGGTGTGTATCCCTGTCACGTACCATCGCTTGGATAACTTCTTTTTGAGGGTATGTGAGTAGTGAGTTCGTCGGTTGGTTACCTTCATCATAACTTTCTCCACAAAACGCTATGTCCGAGTCCTCCAATATCAAGTTACGCAAATGATGCACGTATACATGACGTTTCTCATTTTACTCTTTTCAAGTATCCTCAACGGCTAGGCAATGATAGACCATCTCTTTTTTAATACACTGAAAGTCCGCTCGACATCTTTTCTTGCCGACTCTTGTTTCTTCTTATAATACAATCTTTTCTCGTCATCTGGACACGAAAGAGCTGGATGAATCGGATGAAGAGTGGGATGGCAATTTTAAAAATGATTGGAGTGAATGCGTGTGTTTTTTGTGATTGGTGTGTGTTTGAGTTTGTGATTGATTTGTGAATATACTTGTATATATACTAGATATTTAAAAGGTTTTTTTTAATATATGACCGTTGCCAAACAGTCACATTTTGACTAAAATCCTCGATCAACCCGTTAAAGGCTCGTTACTGTGCTGGCGAAGCAAGGATAGCGCCCCCTCTTTGACGGGCAGGGGATAGGTGTGGGGCGTCATAGGGCGCTAATGACGCTGATGTGACCAGGGGCGGTATACCACACCCCCGGCCTTAGTATATAACCATTGTGAGTTGTGAAAACTTTGTAAGCTCAAACGTTTCTAAGCCGGAGCCTAAAATAAGCATGTTTAGTAAAGCTTTTATTTAATATATTTAATGTATATTTGTATAATAACTAGGTGTTGCCCCGCCCGCGTTGCGGGACGATGGCCAAATAATTCTCAATCAATTAAAAAAACAGTACCATAGTTTTGCTAGAAAGAAAAAGTAAAAAGAGTGTTACACAGCTTCTTGACACGATTTTTAGCTGGTGACAAAGTCATATTTTTATTTTTACTTGGGGGAGAATCAATTTTTTTTCCCGAGTGTAAAATCCTAATTTTTAGCTAGGGGAAAACCATATTTTTATTTTGCACTGGGGGCAAAAAAAACGTAAGTTTGAATTGAGGGTGATATCGTAATTTTGAACCAAGTGGAAAATCGTAAATTTTAGTTGGGAGCAAAAGGATAATTTTATTTTGAACTGGGGGCAAAGACGTAATTTTAAACTGGTGGAAAATCGTAATTTTGAGCCGGGGAAAAAAATTAGTTTTAACTGGGGCGAAAACATAATTTTAAAGTGGATATAAAATAATAAACTGGCGTAATTTTGAGCCGGGGGAAAAAATTTATTTTTAACTGGGCGAAAACGTAATTTTGGCTGAGAGTAAAAGCGTAATTTTTTTACCGAAGGCGAAATCGTATTTTTGGTTTAGGTAGGTGTAAAGTTATATTTTTATTTTGAACGGGGAAAATGATAATTTCGAACCGAGGGTAAAATAGTAATTTTGAGGTAGGGGAAAACCATAATTTTATTTTTAGCTGGGGGCAAAAAAATAAATTTAAACTGAGGGTGAAATTGTAACTTTGCACGGGGGGAAAAATCGTAATTTTGAGTTGGGTGCAAAAACATAATTTTATTTTGAACTGGGGGCGAATTAAAGCAGGTATAAAATAAAAAGCTGAGGGTAAAAGCGTAATTTTTGAACCGATGACAAAATCGTAATTTTGAGCTGCTGTCAAAAGGGTTATTATATTTTTTAGTTGGGAGAAAAGTGTAATTTTAAATTGGGGACAAAACCGTAATTTTAAAGTGGATATAAAATAATAAAATGGTTGGTCCAATAGAAGAAGGGCAGCCGCCCATTTCGACCAATGGCAGGGAAGCACTATTCCCTTGTCAAATGTATATGTTGAAAATAGTTATTATTTATAAAATGAAGACAAAAATAGTTAATATTTATACTATAAAACTTATATAAAAAATAATCATAATTGACAAATAATAAACAAGCCGAACATGATCTTAAAAAACTACTCACAAACATAGCTCGAGCTTTAGAAAAAAAGATCAAACCTAGCTTAAGCTTTAGAAAAAAGATCGAACCTAGCCGAGCTCAAGCATAAAAACAAAGCTCGAACCGAGTCGGGCTCGAACTCAAACTCTCATAAGTTAAACAAGCTTGAACCTTGTCGAGCTCGGGCTCGGCTTATTTACACCCCTAATGTTATTTGTAAAAAATGTATGCATAAAATAAAACTAAACCTATGTGTCGTAAACTTCCTATTGAATTCACTCACCGGAGCCAACTTTTTTTTTTTGAACGGCAAAGAATGACGTGCCAACCACCGTGACACCAGGCGTTGTGGCCAAAGTCAACTACTCGACCGTCACCAGCCACTTGGCTCTCCAGATGCGTGGAAACCCGACCTCCACCCACCCGAAGGCACGACAGTGGAATAATCGGTAAAACCTCGCCTCCCATCCAAGACGAACCGACGCCACCCGTATTCGCCCTTCACCTGGATGCCACAGAAAATAATAAGGTGAGTGAGAGTCGAACCTGGGTCAGAAGAAACACTAAGTCTTTCCCTAACCACTCCACCACTGCCTCATTGGCACCGGAGCCAACTTCTCTCACTCTGAGAGATCTCGACCGATAAAGGTAGCATGATTGTGGATTGCTAATTCGAGTTATAGACCCGTTATCAATTTGACATATATTCAACTAGGTTAATGCCCGCGTAATACGCGGGCTTCAACCAAAACCATATTATTTACTTTGAAATGTAATATTCTCGTCGTTAATATTTTCTTAGGTCAACTTTCTCGCCGTTAAAAAAAAATAATATTTTCTCACAACACATTAAGATAGATTAAATCTTTATCTTCTTCCCTATTAAAAACTTAAAGTAACGAAGGGATTGATTACTTGTAGCAGGATGGTGCTATTACATCAACTAAATCATTTGTTGGCATAGTGAAATATGGTTGTGAGTCCCCACCCAAACATCTAGCTAGAACGTGATGTCAAATGGATTAGATAGGGTCAAAAGTCATTCAAAGTGGCATTCTGTTAAAAAAATGGATTAATATCATATAATATAATTTTAATACTCAAATCTCACACTAAATATTAAAAATAAGAATTAGTAACTTTGGGGAAAAAAGCATTTAATGGTCCACTCGACAATTACCAAGTTTACCCATCTGGCATGTTAATTGTTACCCAACCAAATCCATTTACCCACATATAATTCTAGCCATGACAACACATACCATTGGCAAATCCATTTACCTACATATAACTCTGGCCATGACAACACTTACCATTAAATCATCAATAGCCACATATATTTCTAGCCATGACAACACATACCATCAATAACAACATGGCAGGCAACGGTATTTCAAAATGATTATTGAAGTTTAATGACCAAAGGTACAATTTTATAGATAATAGTAGTCATATGTAATCTTTTCAATTAAAAAGTTTCAAGTTAAATTGTCTCGTCCGATGTGGGCCTATAGTGTATAATAACATTAATAACCACTATTGAACTCAATAATTCTCAACCGATCTAAAAAAAAACTTTGTAGAAGGCCGGAAACGGCCATATGCAAACCAAAGCAAGAATGTCAAAAGTAATAATCTATCACCACCACCCCTCTCTTCCATAAGTTCCAACGACCTTGACCAACTCATTTGAAACATCAACTTATCCATAAAATGCATAGCTTTACTCAACAGAGACGACTTATAAACCTGTAGAAATATATTTTTATATCTTCAGAGACTTTCTTTATAAAATAACCAAAAAGCACATAATATGGGAAAAAGAGACATTGTTAAATGGGAATAAAAGTTTCTCAACTTAGGGGTGCAGCTGGTAAAAAATCTACAGATCTAAATTTGATTTGATGCCAAAATAACAAATGATCTAAAGCAAAATTTGTTCAATACAACAAAAACTGACTATTGTCACTTTAAGGCTTAAGGTACAATGATCCAATAATGAATTAACGACATTCCAAACACCCCCACATAAATTGATATTTTCCGATCCTTAACCGTTTATGCTTTTACTATTCTATACTTCCGATTGTAGATATTAATTTTGACTCCAACAGGTCAATTAGATGAACTATAAAAAATAGCTTAACAATTAAAAAATTTTATAATCCATACAGGTCAAAAGTTGGCTAAAGTGTGTTAAAAGATTAAACCTCCTAAACTGCTTAACTAAAAAAAGTTAGTTTATTGCTTTTAAGTGTAATTGTAACCACACTTAACAATCTAATTATATATAACATATTCTATGTTCCACAAAGGTACAAAAGTGAATAAATTTAAAAAATTAAGGAGATACTTCTTTTCAGACTTTTGCATAGAGCTTGGCTTTCTTTGCATCTTGAACCCTCTGCATTTAGGCCTAGTAATGAATGTAGAAATATGATTTACGTGATACAAACCTTACCCCAACTATCATTATGGTTAAACTTCCATGCTATATCATCATTTCCATCTTGTAATATTAGTATTTTATATAACCTCCATGCACCATATCTAAGGTTAGGCAACCATTAAGTTACGTAATTCTTACTAACAACTAAAATCCAATACTTTACACTACAAAAAAATGGTAAAATTAATACTACCCGCAAAAGATAGGTGGAGGTGTTGCACCACCGGGCCACCATTAACCTCCGCCCTTAATTCCTTGAATAGCTTCCAACCAATTATGGACAACCCGCACAAGCATGCTGCTAAAAAAGTTAGCCATTTCAAAATTGATTATGCAAGGATAAGAACACATTCTTTCATCCAAATTTGAAAAAAAAAAGAAACTTCTAATTTAATTTCACAAACCGCCTATTATTCTAACAAAAAGTTCCTTTTGATCATTTTGTCTATTAGTTTCTATGATAATCAGATTTGCCAAACACTCATTATCTAACTATTAAAACTTCACCAGCATAAGCATGTCCAAACACTAATGTATACAACCCATTTTACTCACTTTCATAACATGCATCCAAACACCCCACATTTTAAAAACCTGCAACTTTTAGTAATCATACAGCTTTAGAAATTAATGTGTGAATGCATCACCATACCTTGTGTCAACCAAAGTAGCATCCATTCGCTTCAGTTGATCAAAAACTTCCAACTTCAAAATACACCCTTTTAATTTGCCACCATACAAACATCTGGTTTAGTTGCGCCATTGTGATGTTTGTTTTTTCACTGTTTTACAAATTTAACATAAGCCTACTGAAAACAGCTAACTTAACTGATGCGTGTAATCCGTAGATGTTGAACTTACCAAGAACAATGAGTTTTGAAATAAGCGATCTAAATCTGCTTATGAACTTAAGTTGCTCCCATCTACCAGAAACAATAGTATTCTCTAAAACCCCTAAATTGATTAAACAAATTCAACTTAAATCAAGCCTAATGAAACATAAATTGATAATACAAAAATCGTTTTAGAGGATATAAATAGAAATTAATTATTAGTAATTGATCCTAATAATCATCTTAGAGGTATATTTAATGAAATTTACAACAGGAGCATGAGACAAATTGATGAACAACTAACTAAGAAAGAGTGGAAATTCTTACAGTGAAGTGGATCGTCTCCACAATTGAGCCTTACATACCCAACCTCAGATAGCAAGATGTAAATTGCTAACAAAGCGGAGCAGAACAGAGCGCTGCATATATACTCAAATCAGCATTAGGATTTGGATGAAGAAAAGGGAATGGAGCAGAGAATTTTGATGCAACTGAAATAAGTAACCAGGTCGGGTTCTCTAAACGCCTGAAAAAGATAAATGATATTTACTTAATAATAACCTGCAAACATAATGAAACATAATTTTAACTATCAACACCAATCCAAACAAACAAAAAAAAAAATGATTTCTCAAAAAAAAAAAAAAAGAAAAACTACTTTCTAAGGAAATATCATATCATTATCTTTTACATCAAAAATCTTGAAAAAAAAACCTAAATTTATGCTTCTGTGAAGAAGCGTTTCAACTTTCAAATAATAAAACAAAATAATAATTACAAATCATCATAACATAGATATGGAATCAAATCAAATCCAAACAAAAACACATATTTTAAAAGTTGAACATAAACATCTATCCTTCAACCTTAACCTAACTGATCAAAACAAAATACGGTTGGGAAACAAAAATAAATTAATAAGAACAAAAAAAGAGATGACAAATAAGAAATTGAAGTGCTTACCTTTGATTATGTGGATAGTTCTTGATGATATGCAAGAATCGTTCTTGAGCATTTGCAACAATGATTGGGATGAGAGAAGTGGAGAAGATTCGGCTATCATAAAATAATATCATTTAAGTTTAACCTAATCGATGAAACACACTGATTGTTTCGAATCAAAATTTTACAAAGAAGATCTAAAGTAAAACATCAAGAATAAGATTTTGATACCTTTGATTTGGATGGTCTTTGAATATGCTCTGGAAATCTGATATCGATCTTCAAATAACATTAATCAATACATAACAAAACCGATTAGGGCAAACCATTCAAACTCAAACATAAAAAAAAGAAGATCAACGATTCGGACATTACCGTCGATTGTTGACTGAGATCCGGAAGAGACAGATTGAGATCCTGGAGGCAGATTAGGGTTTTGTTTGAGGAGAGGAACGATGATTGAGAAATATAGAGAGAGAGAGTATAATGAAGCGTACAATAGAAGCCTTCTCTAATCCTGGTTGAAACGGTAGTGCGAATGATTGATGAGAGAGAGAGATTAAGAAACTTACCAAAGAAGCTACATTTAATCCTCAACTATGACATAATAAGAAAAAAAGTAGAAACATTGGAAAAAGAAATAGTAAATAAATGAAATATTCATAAAGTAAATATTAATAAAGAATAATAAATAGCTAAGAAACAATAAGAGGAAATAATTTCATTTAGCTACTATCAACATTTCTTATTTTAAAATCTTTACCTTAATATTCGACCTTTAAATATATATGTTAAACTAGGTTATCACCCGTGAATACTCACGGGTTGGAAATCTTTTTATGTAGCAAAAATAAATATATATATATTAAGAAATGAATATTGAATTATGAATAATGAAGATTGATTAATAATATAAAAAAATACTTTGAAGTTCTAAAATAATTCAAAATGTTAGCCTACAAATTCCCAAAGATCTCTTTGTAAACTACGTTCGTCGTTTTATTTGTCGGCCTCCCATCCTTGTCAAATATTAAAAGCTTGACGCCATCTTTAGTCTTCACTCTCGATAACGCAACATACAATTGGCCATGTGAAAATACAGGGTCTCTCAAGTAAAGACCGACTCTTGATAGAGATTGTCCTTGACTTTTGTTAATAGTCATCGCAAAGCATACGATTATTGGAAACTGCCTCCGTTGAAACTTGAAGGGTATTTTCTTGTCAGACGGTATCATGTTAATTCTTGGAATGTAAGTTCTTAAACCAACATTACCTCCCGATAATATCTCAACCTCGATAACACGTTTACCAAGACGTGTAATTTGAAGACGCGTACCATTACATAAACCGTTTTGCTGATCAATATTCCTCAAAAGCATCACTGGAACACCCAACTTTAATACCAATCTATGATTTGGTAATCCTGAAACCTTCACTTTAAAACCTCAGGATTATTTAAATCTTGGTGTAATGGATCATTGATTTCCTCAGTCGGGCATATACTATCCGAGCTAAGATACTCTACTTCTTCACTGGGAAACAATGCAAGCAAACGATCATTGATACCATGAACAACTTCATTCTTAGGCGCGAGTATGGCTCTCTCAGAAACGTAGTCTCGATCTTTAAAATGGTCAAGAACTGAAGGATATACAAAGTCAATCAAACTTTGAATTGGATCAGTTGAATCAGTTATTAAAAGATCGTTTGGTATTTCTATAGTTGCCTCGCCATCGTTACCATCACCAACATTGCCTTCGCCAACTTCAAGAAGCCATTTAGCAAACTCGTGTATCTCCTGTATGTTTGAGCTACCGGCTCCAACAGATAAACGCATGTTCCTTGTCAATTTTAACACCTTGCAACTCGACCAAATGTAGGATGAACATAAAGAGGCGTGTACGATGTCTTGCCTGCTTCCATTTTGAACAACCGGTAGGATTTGTCTAAAGTCACCACCAAAGACAATAACCTTTCCACCAAATGGAATTTCAGAATTTCGTGAATCACCAACACTCAAAACATCCTTCAATGTACGGTCAAGAGCCTCGAAAGCATGTTTGTGTACCATTGGCGCTTCATCCCAAATAATCAACTTGGCTTCGTTTAGAAGATTAGCGATTTCAGTATTCGGTTTAATATGGCAAACCGAATCTTCATTAAGATTAATTGAAATATGAAATCGTGAATGAGCCGTACGACCTCGTGACAACAACAATGATGCAATACCACTTGAAGCAACATTAATAACAATATGTCCATTACATCTAATGCAAGCAGCTAATGTTTTCCACAAAAAGGTCTTACTTGTACCACCGTAACCGTACACAAAAAAAAAAACACCACCATTCCCACTTCGAACAACATCCATAAATCTCGTTAAACACTGCTCTTTGATCATCATTTAAAGAGCTGTGAAGATTATTGAACTCAGCACTAAGTTGATCAGTGTCCCAAGAAAGCTCCTCGTTTATTAGACGGTTGCTCTCGTGTATTACAGACTCATCGTCAGGAACAGGCATTGGTGAGAATCTGCGCAAACTTGAACCATTACGAAGAAGATATTTTTCAATTTTTGACAACGTTATATTCTTTATACGTTCGTCTGAAACAACCAATCCTACAAACAAAATAGAATATATTTAATATAACGTATAACTTTGTTGATATAAGTATAAATCATTAATGATGAAATAAATTTTGTGTCACAAAAAATATCAGCAGATTAAAAAGTACCTCTAATGTCAGTATCCTTCCGCATATTGTATAAAATGTCTTCGGACAAAAACTCCCACGTCTTATCCCAAACAACTTCAGGTATTGATAGCATATTAGACAATAGTAGTGTACCAAATAAACAACGCAGATAATTACCATTTCCTGTGAAACTGGCTTCTTTAATACACTCAATATATTCATTGTCATCGTCTAACAGCCCACGTGCATAACACGCATCTCTAAAGGTAGGATACACAACACCATCATAGGTTCGGATTTCTTCAAAGGATCGTGGTCCTCTAACCTTAGTTAGAAGAATTCTTAGGAAATAAGCCTCACCCAGAGAAGGAGACACAAAATAAATTCTCCCAACCGGAACATGAGTTTTACGCGGCTGCCAACACCGATCCTTTAACTTCCAGACATATTTTCCTGGAAACTCAACATAAGTAAGTTCCCTTGCTTCAGGTTCAGAATCGTTGTTGTTCATGTTCATCCATCCTAGAAAATTGAGGAATTTACTTGTGGTTTGTTTAGGACATCTTCGATATCATCTTCACCACTGAATACAACATTTTGTTGGTCTGGAAGATGAAAAGGTAATCTCATAACAGACGGATACCTATAATGAACCTCATTGGCAAATATTCTCCAGTTTGCTTCGCATGCGGAAACATATCTAGCATCATAATATTCTTTAATTTCATCTTTGGGGATTGACGTGATGTCGTGGTCACAATCAAATTTAATCCAATTACTACTAAGTAGATAGCGGTAAATGGGTATCGAACACATGGAGTTTGTGAAAGATGTGTTATTTGAGAATTTATCTAGATTAACTAAATTAGACTAATTGCAAGAAAATAAAATCCAAGAGTTGATTTGATTGGATTGGTTTTAAAACTATAATTAACTAATTAAATTGTAAAAGACAAGTTTCGGTTGTAAACAAATTAGAGACAAATGATCATCTTCAGTTTCCGGTTTTGCTTTGACATTTATGCTAACATTCAACTAGAAAGAACTACATAGACATAGTTCATGTATGATCAATTGCAGTGACGAAAGGGAACTAAGTGCTCAGATTCCTAGAACGTGAGGTTGTTACCCGATGATCAATCAACCCTTACCCAAGCCTAACTATACCCATGATATCTCGATTGCCAACGGCACCAAGAACGTATGGTTTCTAATTAGTTTAACATAAGAATCAATACTTTACTAACAATCAATCGTGCACCATAACAAACAATTCAAACAAAAAAGAGATTGTTATTCTAGAAATAGAGAATTAAAGCATAAAGTCTTACAAAACCTTCCACCAAAGATGAGCACAAAGTATTTAGCCACTCATGGCTTGAACAAACATCATGACAAAAGTTTTAATGTTCAACAAGATCACAAGCAACAAAAACTAGATAAAAGATAGATAAAAGATCATGTTCTTCATGCCCCTTAGTGTCTAATATACTCCCATTTTCGTTCCCTAGCAAGTAGTAACCGAAACTAGCATGATTGGTCATAAAAACCCTCATCAAAAGTGATTTTAATGCATAAGTTACACAATGGGATCAGTCGGTGCCGTAACCTACGGCCCTCAGCCATAGGTTACGGCAGTCAGCAACTCCAAGGTCAACATAAGGCGCCGTAACCTACGGCTGGGGGCCGTAGGTTACGGCTCTGAATGGTTCTTTACGGCAAGCCTCTCCTGTTTTACGGCAGAACTTTTGATGCAAAGGTTGGGGCCGTAACCTACGGCCCTCAGCCGTAGGTTACGGCGCTGAGTGTACTTGTCTTCTTATTTCTTCACCACAGCTTGATTTCTTCACCTCTTAATGATGCCATCTTCCCACATCCATTCAAGCATCATAAGTCCCGCATCTTAAGCACTTTAGCACCTGCATAATCAAACATAGAGTGGTTACCAAGTTCAAGCAATTAACTGAATAAAGCATGGAATGTGCGTACATTTAGACCTTTTAAGGGTTGTCCTACGGACCACCCGTCACATCCCCACACTTACCTGTTGCTTGTCCCAAGCAACTCATTCACAAACTATTTTCAACCCTCAAGCAATCAATCATGTAAACCAAGCTAAAGTGTCGTCCTTTTACTAACTTTCAATCATTCCACAAGGCACACCCCTCACAAGAACTCTCGGTGACAAGATAAATTAGCATGTTATGCTAAATCACTCAATACGTGTGTGTGTGTGTGTGCGACAATAAGCTTGTATAAGAATCAAGTTTCCTCCTAACAAATATCTAGCATGCTTATGAATCAAAGGGACTTATGGGTTGTAACGGGGCTAAATGCAAAGATAGGGAATGGTGGAATACACATGAAGGAGCTAATTGATTTGACCCGGTTTTATTTTCACTACTAACAAAGCAACACCACTATATACAAACATCATCAACTTTTCACAAACTAACAACTAAATTCTTCTTTTTATATTTTTCTCTCTTTTTTTTAAGATCAACTTTAATAAACTATACAAGAACATCAACACTACAAACTAAATCTCCTAAACCGGGTCATCTCAATAGGTAAAATTTATGTAGGAAGTAGGCTTGGGTCACAACCGAATGGTTTAAGGCTCAAGGCTTTCTAAGGACCAAACCCCCACCCCTCACAATACCAAGCTCATATATGTAAAGTATTAGGTCCAACCCACTAATCCCGCACTCTCACACATCTAGACGAAGCTACCTAAAAGTCTCCTATCATTTTCACAAGCATGCTAACTCTAGGATTTAACAACATTTACTTACACAAGTTCTATTAACACAATAAACACACCGCCACTCAAAACAAAGAAAGCATCATTGATAATCATATGTGGCTCAAACTCTCACCAATAAAGGACTAGAAATGGGTGTTGGTGTGTCAAGTGGAACAATATCAAGTTTTCAAATTTTGACAATTTTCACTTGGCTTCACAAAATTTTTTAAAATTCTCAAAAATCCCCCCCCCATCATCCCCACACTTGGGATACATTGTCCCAATGTATGGTTTTGAGGAAAAGATCGCTTTTAACCAACAACATTAGCTTTCGCTAATACTCTCAAATCCCAAATTTCTTTTTATTTTTTTATTTCTTTTTTATTCTAATTATTAGGAACACCACCAATCCTTCACAACCCATAAACTAAACACATCAAAACACCACCCATCCGCCCAACCATGAACAAAAACATGAATATATATAAAGGTGCACACAATGAGAAAAAGACACGACCTGATATGTAAATCAGTAGTGTTGGTAATGATGCAGCTGTAGTAATCGGACAGGAACATAAACATCTCTTGGATTCGCTGATATCTCAACGGGGATGTTGCCAAACATCCCCACACTTGAATCATTGCATCCGCGAGGATTGATACATAGTAACCTGCAAAAACACAAACACAACACCAAAACAAAACAAAACAAAATACAAAACACGAATACAATACTCTACAACCTCGGGTTGCCTCCCGAGAGCGCTAAGTTTAAAGGTCTTCAGCCAGACCATACCTGATATGTGTTATGGTGGTCTCAATGCACACTTACCCAAAACATTTCTAACGAATGCCCGGAAATTTACATACCATCTCCATAGATTTGTCAGTATAATTGGCATGTTAAGACTGCACCTGCGGGTTTCACTAATCCACTTCATGATGTATACCCTGACGTCTTGTGGTTTCACCCTTCTCATCTTCTTCCTCGAACCCTCTTCCCCACACTTGTTATTTTGAATGATTGATATGGGAAGAGGTTCGGTACACATATTCATCTCCTCAGACTGTTCTGCCTCATCATCTGTACACACCATCTGATCCACCAGTGACTCTTCATCAGATAAAGGACTCATTGGTGTGGTGTTATCCTCCACAACCTCCTCCTTCATGTGAGAATAATCTCTAATATCATCAGGTAATGGTGAGAGGCGTTGTTCTATCTCTATCTTCATTTTTAAATTATGACACTTAGAAACTAAACAGCTGATTCGATCTTCATCGGACAGGTTGGGTGTTGCTAAATATTGCTCGAGTTTAGACAAAGTCACTTCTAATATAGCAAGCTCTTTCTCCTCCTCGGTCTGATAAGTATAAACACCTTCGGGCTCAGAATACTCTTTGGGATGATATTGTCGATATCCCTGATACGGTCTTAAGATGCGCGCATCCATCATTTTTTATTCCAATACTTTGGGTTTTCTGAATACACCGTGCACACATCATAATCATAAGTGTGATCGCGACCGCAACAAAAACATAGACTACCCGTCCTTGTCTCATAGTAAACATCCTCGTCCCGATCATATCCATCCGAGTAATAATCATCCTCCATTTCTGATTCATAATCATCAACGTATGATGGAGGTGGAAGTTGTGAAACATAAGACACCGGTTTTCCATGTGCCCTCCTGTAGTGGGCCTCATGGCAACCGATACACGGATGACGTGGACCCCCGCACAGTCTACACGTAGAGAAGCTGAAATCTGTGTAATGCACTGTCATCCTGCACAACACCACTCAACTACCAAGTGTAAATCACGAACATCAAAGAAAATCTTTTTGGGATTTTTTTTAATTTTTTAATTTTATTTTTTTTAACTAATACATCAAAGATAACACACATTGCGCACTACTCCCCAGCAGCGGCGCCAAAATTTGACGTGATGTCATGGTCACAATCAAATTTAATCCAATTACTACTAAGTAGATAGCGGTAAGTGGGTATCGAACACAGGGAGTTTGTGGAATATGTGTTATTTGAGAATTTATCTAGATTAACTGAATTAGACTAATTGTAAGAAAATAAAATTCAAGAGTTGATTTGATTGGATTGGTTTTAAAACTATAATTAACTAATTAAATTGTAAAAGACAAGTTTCGGTTGTAAACAAATTAGAGACAAATGATCATCTTCAGTTTTCGGTTTTGCTTTGACATTTATGCTAACATTCAAGTAGAAAGAACTACATAGACATAGTTCATGTATGATCAATTGCAGTGATGAAAGGGAACTAAGTACTCAGATTTCTAGAACGTGAGGCTGTTACCCGATGATCAATCAACCCTTACCCAAGCCTAACTATACCCATGATATCTCGATTGCCAACGGCACCAAGAACGTATGGTTTCTAATTAGTTTAACATAAGAATCAATACTTTACTAACAATCAATCGTGCACCATAACAAACAATTCAAACAAAAAAGAGATTGTTATTCTAGAAATAGAGAATTAAAGCATAAAGTCTTACAAAACCTTCCACCAAAGATGAGCACAAAGTATTTAGCCACTCATGGCTTGAACAAACATCATGACAAAAGTTTTAATGTTCAACAAGATCACAAGCAACAAAAACTAGATAAAAGATAGATAAAAGATCATGTTCTTCATGTCCCCAAGTGTCTAATATACTTCCATTTTCGTTCCCTAGCAAGTAGTAACCGAAACTAGCATGATTGGTCATAAAAACCCTCATCAAAAGTGATTTTAATGCATAAGTTACACAATGGGATCAGTCGGTGCCGTAACCTACGGCCCTCAGCCGTAGGTTACGGCGGTCAGCAACTCCAAGGTCAACATAAGGCGCCGTAACCTACGGCTGGGGGCCATAGGTTACGGCTCTGAATGGTTCTTTACGGCAAGCCTCTCCTGTTTTACGGCAGAACTTTTGATGCAAAGGTTGGGGCCGTAACCAGTGTACTTGTCTTCTTATTTCTTCAGCACAGCTTGATTTCTTCACCTCTTAACGATGCCATCTTCCCACATCCATTCAAGCATTATAAATCCCGCATCTTAAGCACTTTAGCACCTGCATAATCAAACATAGAGTGGTTACCAAGTTCAAGCAATTAACTGAATAAAGCATGGAATGTGCGTACATTTAGACCTTTTAAGGGTTGTCCTACGGACCACCCGTCTGGGATCTCCTCTTCACTTCCTTTATCTGAATCAACAACAGCAACAGTCGCTCTGTCTGGTCCTTTATTAATGTATTTAAACAAATACTTAATTGAACCAGCCTGATTGCACCACTCGACATTGATGTGCGCCTGATATCTTTTAAGAAGCTTTTTGTTATATGGAACGACGCTCCTGTTGTCCAATGTAACACCTTTCTTCACAACTGTGTGACCCGAATCTCTTCTTCTATAAACGGGAAATCCATCTGAATCAATGGAAGTAGCTTCCATAAACCTCTTTGGAAATTTTTTAGAACAACGGTTGCCTACCATGCATGGACATTTCAAATTAGCGTGTCCACAAGGACCATGAATCATAAAGTCACTCACAATAGAATACAATTCAGGATCTTCATTCTTATCAGGAATCTCAGCTGAGATAAAGGGATCGATGTGTTCAACAGTAGGAAGCTTATGATCAGCTTTCATAAATAAGCGTATATGCGCATGTGGCAAACCACGTTTTTGAAACTCGACAGTATAAACAACTACAGAAAAAAAATGATTAGCATAAAGTACTAACAAAAAATGTATGTATGACTTTAGCAGATGTATAAAGTGAAATTGGGTGTAAATAAATACTAATCACATACCTGCATTAATATCACCAAAAATCTTTTTTTCCATCATGTCTTTTATTAATGCATCAAGTTTCATCTTAAACAATCGACAAAGAATGTCAGGTCTGTCTTCTGGCTTAATTGATGAGTCACCAATAAACCTTACCATTTCGGGCCATTTCGGATTACATGTAATTGTTATAAAGAAATCGGGATACCCATACGTCCTACATAAAGCCATAGCATCCAGGTAGTTTTGCATCATAAAGCGAGATCCACCGGTAAATGATGACGGTAATATAACAGGTTTTCTTGTATGAGACAAATCACTCTGGCCACTTTCTTGAACTTTTTTAAGACTGTTAAACGATTCACATCTTAATTTTGTTTGCTGAAACCGTATGTAGTTTAGCCTCTCACTTTCGATCGTTGTGTATGCGTCGACTAAAAACTACTGAAACAACCTCCTGGCATTAAGGATTAAAGAGAACTTGTTGTCCCTATCCTGAATCCTATAAGCAAAAAATTGCTCTCATTGTACAATTTGGCCGTGTCTTCTTTGTGTTAGGACCAAAATCCCTATGCGGAATGTTAATCCTATAGCCATTGTCACACCCCCAAAATACCACCTAGGGAGTGTCCCTGATAGGCGTGTGACGTACCAGCAATGAGCCACTAATTACATTGAACCCATACATGTTTCTAAAATAAAGTTCTTGATTATTAATAAAACAACGTCCACGTTCAAAAGAAAACCAAAGTATTCAGCGGAAGCAAAACTAAACGAAGTTAAATAGTTTAAAACCAATATATGGTGTCAACAAATCAGTAACATAAATTCCTCCAGTCGACCCATGAGACTCCAGCTACTCCAGATAGCAAGTTCTAATGCAAAACAGCTAACGACCTACAAGCATGCAAACAAGTGTGTCAAACAACGCTGGTGAGTTCAAAGTTTGGTTACCGAGTTTAGTTTACCAGATACATGTATAAAATAGTTTAACAATTTGATTTGATGTTGTTATTAACTCGATTACCGAAATGGCTACAAGATGTGTTTGCCCAACCCCAATGTCTCTATCAAAACATTGGTCATGCTTTAAGGAAATTAGTTCACGCCCGTCCTCCCTGGTACGGTGTGAGGGTACCAAACCTAATAGCGCTATCAACTAATAACCTCGTTGCCTCCTCGGCAACTGTCGGTAGATGTAAGGGGTCTTATGTGATAGAAACTGAGTAAAATAACAAACATCCCAATAAACAAGTGTTCCTCCCCGGAACGTTACCCGATATCCCTCCCCGGGATGCATGCTTGGAAAAAGAGCAGTGAACTCACCTTAGTTTTGCTCGGTAAGATTTTCTACGAACCTACCAGTTAATCAAGTACGCCCTAAAGGAGTTACCGATATTAGTCAATTTTACGTGCATAGGAACCACAGTTTCTTTTTATACTCAAGTAATTCATTTATTCATCGATCACATAAAACACATTCACGGTACATGTAACGCACACACGTAATTCAAAACATGACAGTTTATTCATTCCTCAAGAGTCACCGAAAATTCGCTTAACATGTAATCACTCATACATACTACATGAATACACAATTCACTAATACACACTTCAAGCCCGATTATCACCCACGTAAGGCCCATCAGTCAACAGTCCATTGGTTACCCCTAACTTCCTCCCGGCCCAATTATGTGAGTGGGTAACAGGCCGGACCCTACTGTGTTGCCGTATGTTATCACAACCGGCCCAGCTTAATCTTATAATTTCACTAGTTTATTTCATTGTAGTAGCCCACTGTTACCCTCCGGCCCAACCATTTATCGGTCCAAACGACGAACAACCTTAACTAGATGAAGTCCATCACATTATGTTTGGCCCAAATATCAACAGTAGCAACATCTCAATATACAATAGAACAAAAAGAATCCTAGTTTCTTATTCTCTCAATTAGTTGGTGCCTATATTTGTCATACATATTTCAATTAGTGGTTGTACAAAAGAAAGCATGCGAGAGGGGCCCTATATATGTGCGCCACCATTGATAGGGTCACATGGTCAAACTTTCATGACACTCCAAAATTCATCAGCCTACCTACAATTCTGTCCCATCTCATCATTATGGCACATGGTAAGACTACTTGACTTAACTTCACATGGGCCACCAACTTTGAATTCATGTTTAGCAATTATTATTATTATTAGATAACATCATCAGCAGCAACCGTACAACTAGGCACAACATGAAATATCAATACTGAATGCAAGACTAACATATGATCACATTAATTACATTGACTCATAGGAATCCTAGAACAACAATCTGATTATTACAACTCATTCCATCATATCAGTCATTATCATATCAATATTCAGGCCAAGACTTAAACATCTATTTAACAAATAATCACACAACATGAATATTAACAAGTGAATATTACTAACCGGTTGTTCAAGATTGCCGTGCGCAGGAGGTATGAGAGGTTAGGGTTTATTTTCTTTGTTTAGAACTTTATCTTATGAAATAACGATTAATACATAACAGTATATATACAAGGGTTTGGGCGATTCATGCTCTCATCAAAATGGGCTCAAGCCCAATACATTAAACCATCGCACAATCAAAAAGGGATGGGGTCTTGTTATGTAGTAAATTTCAAACATCAAGCCTACCATTCTAAAGTAACCGGCCCACAAGGAAAGTATCACACCAACCGGCCCATTACCACGTCGTGATCGTTTCTGTTATAGTTAAAGCCTGTGAGGCCCAATTGTGTGTTTGTGTGTGAGCCGAAGTCATGGCGTAACAGGAGGGAATATGTAGGTGACCCATCCTACGCGGCCCAAAGGTACAAGCACCCAGTCCAATTTCTTTTATGTTTAGCATAGAATATGACGTTTAACAAGTTTAACACAAGCGTAAACGGAGGAAAGAAAAATAATGAGAAGGAAACCAAAATGACACTAACCTGAAAGTTCGGATTGTCACATCATCCCCAACTTGAAAGAAATTTCGTCCCGAAATTTCACAAGTAACACAAGGGGGTGAAGTGAGGAACCAAGATTGTTGCGGATTTTGCTCAGGTGCCACATCATCCCCAACTTGATTGGGAATTTCGTCCCGCAATTCACTAGTCGCGTTAGTCTTAGGTTCACCAGGCTTGGACTTGTTCTTTGGGAATAAATGTGGATACTTGAGCTTCATTTGATCCTCGCGTTCCCACGTGAACTCCGGTCCACGTCTTGAGTTCCAACGAACTCTCATGATCGGAATACGACTATGTTTACGCACCTTGACTTCCCGATCCATGATCTCTATAGGTTCTTCAACAAACTGCAACTTGTCATCGATCTTCAACTCTTGAAACGGCACAATCAGTGTTTCATCAGACAAACACTTCTTCAACTATGAGACATGAAAGACATCATGAACATTACCCAACTCCGCAGGCAACTCAAGCTTGTACGCGACTTTACCTATCCGCTCCAGAATTCTAAAAGGCCCGACGCAACGCGGATTAAGCTTGCCACGCTTCCCGAAGCGTACAACACCCTTCCACGGTGACACTTTCAACATAACACGGTCACCCACTGAAAACTCTAACGGTTTCCTACGCTTGTCAGCGTAGCTTTTCTGACGATCACGTGCCGCTACCATACAATTCCTGATCTGAACAATCATTTCTGACGTTTCAAGAACAAGCTCAGGACCTGTGATCTGGCTATCACCCACCTCGGCCCAACAGAGAGGAGAACGGCATTTCTGCCCATACAATGCTTCGAACGGAGCTGCCTGAATACTAGTGTGGTAACTGTTGTTGTAGGAGAACTCTATCAACGGCAGGTGCTTCTCCCAACCCTTGCCAAAATCAATAACACATGCCCGCAGCATGTCTTCAAGTGTCTGAATGGTGCGCTCGCTCTGACCATCCGTCTGTGGGTGATAAGCAGTACTCATATCGAGTTGTGAATCGAACGATTTATGCATTGACTGCCACAATTCAGAAGTGAAACGTGGATCTCGATCTGAAATGATAGAAGTTGGCACCCCATGCCTAGAAACAACCTCCTTAAGATAAACTGCTGCCAGCTGTGAAAATTTATCGGTTTCCTTGATTGCCAGAAAATGCGCTGACTTCGTGAGACGATCAACAATCACCCAAATATTATCGTTTCCAGCCTGAGTCCTCGGTAACCCTGTAACGAAATCCATGGCGATCTGCTCCCACTTCCACGTGGGTATCTCTGGCTGCTGAAGTAGACCCGAGGGCTTCTGATGCTCCGCTTTGACTTTAGCACAAGTTAAACATTTGCTAACGTAAGTTGCTATGTGAGCTTTCATGCTAGGCCACCAATACGTAGTCTTCAAGTCGTGCTACATCTTATCCGAACCAGGATGTACTGAGTAGCGAGACTTATGTGTTTCCTCCATTACAAGTTCTCGTAAATTGCCATAGAGTGGGACCCAGATGTGCCCGGTTACGTAGTAGGCGCCGTCTCCCTTTTGTTCTAACCGTTGCCTTGAGCCGCGTAGAGCTTCGGACCTGACGTTTTCTGGTTTCAGCGCTTCTAGCTGAGCATCTCGTATCTGGGAAGGAAGACTAGATTGAATGGTGAGTTGTAATGCTCGCACACGTTTAGGTGCAGTATCCTTTCGACTGAGGGCGTCGGTCACAACATTTGCTTTGCCCGGATGGTACTTGATGGCACACTCATAATCGTTCAAAAGCTCTATCCAACGCCGTTGCCGCATGTTCAATTCTTTCTGGTCGAAGATATGCTGAAGGCTTCTATGATCGGTGTAGATGGTGCATTTGGTACCGTACAGATAATGCCTCCAGATCTTCAACGCGAAAACCACAGCTCCTAACTCCAAGTCATGAGTCGTATAATTTTTCTCGTGCACCTTCAACTGTCGAGAAGCATATACTATCACTTTGTTGCGCTGCATCAACACGCAACCGAGGCCCTGAATAGAAGCATCACAATAAACCACAAAATCCTCGGTACCCTCTGGTAGAGATAAAATCGGTGCACTGCACAATTTTTGCTTCAAAAGTTGGAAAGCATCCTCCTGCTTCGTTCCCCAAGAATAAACTACGTTCTTCTACGTCAAGGAGGTAAAAGGTTGAGTGATTTTTGAGAAATCCTGGATAAACCGACGATAGTACCCTGCAAGACCAAGAAATTGTCGCACCTCCGAAGGATTCTTTGGTGCCGCCCAATTCCTAATAGTATCGATCTTAGCAGGATCCACATGTATCCCCTTTTCGTTAACAATACGCCCAAGAAAGTGTACTTCTCGAATCCAGAAATCACACTTAGAAAACTTCGCGTAAAGCTGCTCCTTCCTCAGGAGCTCCAAGATAAGATGTAGATGTCGCTCATGGTCCTCCTCGCTCTTGGAGTAGATCAAGATGTCGTCGATGAAAACAATAACAAAGTCGTCGAGATACGGTTTGCACACGCGGTTCATAAGATCCATGAAGACCGCTGGTGCGTTAGTCATTCCGAACGGCATAACTAAAAACTCGTAGTGGCCATACCGCGTTCGAAATGCCATTCTGGGTACATCCTCCTCGCAGACTCGTACCTGATGATAACCCGACCTTAAGTCGATCTTGGAATAAAAACTTGACCCTTGTAGCTGGTCGAACAAGTCGTCAATGCGCGGTAAAGGGTAGCGATTCTTGATTGTCACCTTGTTAAGCTCACGATAATCTATGCACATCTGAAAGGACCCATCCTTCTTCTTCACAAATAGTACTGGGGCTCCCCAAGGCGAAGAGCAAGGTCGGATAAAACCCCTATCCAACAGCTCTTGGAGTTGATTCGACAACTCCTGTAACTCTCCTGGCGCAAGACGATAAGGAGCACGAGCAATCGGGGCTGCTCCTGGCGCGAGGTCGATCCGAAATTCCACCTGACAATGTGGAGGTAAACCAGGGAGTTCTTCAGGAAATACATCGGGAAATTCACGAACCACTGGAAGGTCCTCGATCCTTCTCTCATCAGACTGCGAGTCAGAAACAAGAGCTAAAAGAGCAGGGTAGCCCTTACGTAAACATTTCTGAGCCTTCATTGCCGAGATAATACCAACCATAGCACCACTATGATGACCCTGAACCAATAAAGATTCTCCACTAGGGAGAGGAATACGCACGATTTTCTCCTTGCAGAGAATTTCCGCCTGATGCTTGGACAACCAATCCATGCCAATGACCACATCAAAACTTCCAAGAGTAACAGGGAGTAGGTCAATGTCGAACACTTGACCCATGAGATCGAGTTTGCACCCAATGAGAACATGTGAAGTTTCTATTGTTTTACCGTCAGCTATCTCTACTATGTGTTTAGTGACAAGAGGTGTAGGACTCAACCCAAAACGACTACTAAACCCCAAGGATATGTAACTCCGATCAGCACCAGAGTCGAATAAAACAGAAGCAATCATATTGTTTATCGAAAACGTACCAGTCACTACATTGCCATCATTTCTAGCTTCCCCAGCTCCATTAGTGAACACCCTCCCGTGTGCACCATTTCCTCCGTTGCCCCTATTGTTGTTGTTCCTGTTGTTATTGTTCCCAGCATTGTTGTTGTTATTGGCATTCTGATTCAGCTGAGGGCAATCCCGCTTGATGTGGCCCTCGTCCCCGCACTGGAAACACCCTTTCTTAAAACCCTGATTCTGCTGAGGTTGTTGCCTTTGCTGTCGCTGGTGCTGCTGACTCTGCTGTTGCTGCTGCTTTGGTTGAGGGGCTCTACAGTCTTTGGCCTCATGGCCCACCTTCTCGCACCTACGACAAGTTCGGACGCACTGCCCATGGTGATGATAGCCACACTTGTTGCACTGTGGCTTCTTTCCAACATAAGAGCCCTGATTCTGATTGCTGCCCTGGCCTTGATTAACTGAAGAAGATTGTCTGAAACTGCGGTTGTTACTGGTATCAGGACTTTTCTGAGATTGACTTGCACTGGTTGCTTTATTAGTGTCTGTAACGCCCAGATTTCCTAATCCAAAAAAGTAATATTATCATACTTATTATTTAACAAAATTCGGGAATGACCCGTTCGTATTATGAACAATTCCCTGTAAGACCAACTTGCAAAAACTTAAATACGACACAACGGAAAATATGAGCCCAAAATTTTCGTTCTTTAATAGACATAATACTTACACGGAGGTTCAAATACGAAATTTCATACATTCATTAAAGGGATTTGCCACGTTCCATTATACTATTGCTTCAAGACCTATATTAGTCAAACTATGTGACCGATCCTTCCCGTACAACCCTTGCTCTGGACTCGATCTATGTCTGCTTCACTTCGCTAGTGGTAGAGGAAACCCGGGCGATACCTGTGAACACCATGTACAACTTAACCATTAGTCATTAACACATCACACATCATTAAACAATTTATTAGAAGTTCATAAAGCATTCTATGAAGTAAACGTGGAATCGTCCAAGCACTTCCTTAAATATTCTTATTCCAAATCCGGTTTCAAATCTTCATGCACTCGACAATTTCATACCTGTATTACATTCCAAACTCATAACACATCATTAGTAATCATAAACACTCGGACGCCTTGATAACGTTCATACGTATATCTCGAGCATCGTACATTCATACATACGTACATTCACTCTTACACACCTATTATCAAATATACTTATGGACAAACGTACCTTCATGCATGCCTACGTCCCTACCCATGTACAAACAATCATTCATAAATATATATACACACGAACTCATGCTTACCACTACATACTCGTACACTTATGCCAAATATGGCCTATTCACAACATACATAATATAGGCGATATACAAATCGACTTATGTGCCTACTAGATTCCTAATCATATTTATTTATAGAATTTCCTATACTAACACAAAAGCAAAACCATTCTTGCACTAACCGACGACCTTTTTCGTCACTTTTATTCAAAACCAACCCTAACGTAAGTTATGAGTCCTTGGATAACCCTTTTAATCAAGTCCCATGCTTAGAACATCAAAAATCCAACAAAATAGCAGCAGCACGGTCCCTCGCGGGCCGCGTAAGCCTTGGCTTACTACTTCGCGGGGCGCGACAGCTCCACCGTAAGCTACAGTGGCTACCGTAGCTTACGGTGGCCATAAAATCTTTATGGTGAGATACTACTGGCTTACGGTGGCCATAAAGACTCCAGAACCTACCGTAGCTACCGTAAGCTACGGTAGTGCCCAGCTTAACTTCCATTTTATTTATTTAAAACTCGCATATCTTGACAAGTTTACATCCGAAACAGTTGAAACTTGTTTCTAATTATCCGTAAAATGTTTCCTTACATATTTGACTAAAAACCCTTACCCCGGGTCCTTAATCTTTACTAAATACAAATCACTACATTACCTATGCACATTTATTCGACCCGTTTAATTCTACCAATTTGCTTTCTACTTAATTAACAACCTTCGTCGTACTAAATAATACTTAACTTAGTACTCATGATTATTACAACATCTTATGAGATACGCCATATGCATAAGCATCAAAATTCATTATATTTACTAAGAAGTGAATCGAGGTTCACTTACCTCGAGTGCCCGTTTCGTGCATGCTTCCTCATTTCCTTTCCGTTAGCCTTCTATTTTTGCCCACCTTGACATGGTCCTACACTTTGATGTCATCATGGTTACCATTTCATTAGTACATTCGCACATTCTAATATTGCATTCATTTCATATTCTTATCCAACATTATACTTTACTTGTCAATTTCCAACAACACAAAATATAAGCTTAAAATCACATCTTTTCATTCCACATAATACTTCATGTTGTTACATATGGCACATATTGATGTAGCATGTAGTTAATGATTCCCCAAACATAACACTTGCGACAAAAGCTTATTACGCTATTTATACGCATTTGACTTTTTGAAAGTCAACTGTCCATCTTGTGAATTACCAATCTAACCTCATTCGTTCATACTATTAAATTCGATTATACCACAAACATTATATACATTCCCAACTCACTTAGTAAAACACACATACCACCACCGAATCACACATGCACATACAACATAATTCCAACATTAAATATCCGCATACAAGTTTCATTTTCATACTAATTCATCAATTCAACAAGAATTTCATGCTCAAAGGATAACTTAATTAGCCTAGTCATTTCATCGAACATGTTATGTGCGTACTTTTTACAAAGCATAAAGTACTAGTATCTTGTGCATAATCTTACTATTTCATATCAAAATCATTGATTCCACAAATATCCCATAACTTCCATTCTAATTAGGTTCATTCAACAGCATCCTACAACATCTAACATCATACATCCAAAATTTTATAAAACAAAACATATGTAACCATCATCATCTTCATTCTACTACTTCTACAAATGGGTTTTCCCCAAAAACATCAACATAATCGAAATTAAGCATATTATAACTTCTATATGTTCATATTATCTAGAATTCTTACTCAATTTCAATAAACATTCACGGATTACACACAACCCGTTTCATCAAAATCATTATACCATAAAATTCGACTTACTTGTTGATGAGAGTACCTAGGAGGTTATGATTCCTTATTCATGCATAGAAATTTCGACCCCTAGGCTTCTTGATTGAAGATTTTCCTTGCTAGGGTTTGAGAGCATTGTTTTCCCCTGCTTTCCCCCTTTCTGTCGATCGCACAAGCCCAGGGAAAACCCTGCCCTTTTTTTTTATCAAACTTCAACCCTTAATAACATATTTAGCCCCTCATCTTTTAGAGTTTGTGCTCATATTGAAGTTTCTACATAAACTTGGTCACTTTCCTTTGGTTAACTTAGTTACATACGTAATTTTAAATCTACCATCATTCTTTTACGGTACCATTTTATAATTACCGCCTTCCGTCACTTAACTTCATGAATATAATATTATTTTACAACATATGAGATTTGGGGTGTTACAGTGTCATTCCACTTACGTTTGTTATCACTGGCAGGTGTGGTGGCTGCAGCAGTCGAGGTAGTAGCAGAAACACGTGGCGGCAAGTTGCCACGTTCGACCTCTTGGTAAGTAATCTTGTGTGCCAAACGAACGATACGGGGCATATTGTCTAAGTTTGCAGCAGTAACGTACCCCTTAACAGCTGGTGCTAAGCCCTTGAGATACAACTCGATTCGCCGATGTAGGGGTCGAGACAGGTTAGGGCATAAAGTTGCTAAATCATTGGACCTCCTCGTGTATGCTTCGATCTCAGACCCCTGCATTTCCAGATTGTAGTACTCATTCTCCAGTTTCTAAACTTCATCACGAGGACAATACTCCTCTCTCATCAACTCCTTAAAGTCATCCCAAGTGGTAGCATTTGCCATTTCGATACCCAACATCTGAACCTGGGTATTCCACCATGTCAGGGCACCATCCTCGAGTGTGCCTGTAGCATACTTCACTCTGTCCCCAGCAGGACAGTTACACATCGCAAATACCGATTCTGCCTTCTCAAACCATCGCAGGAGTCCTACAGCCCCTTCAGTCCCATTGAAGGTCTGTGGCTTACAATCCATGAACATCTTGAACGTACAAAAAGGTGGAGCAGGTGGATTGTTTTGATTCGCAGGTTGACCTAAAATGAAAGAACGTACAACGCACAGGTAAGATTCGAGTATACGACGCAAGAAGGGAAAGTAATTGGCACATATCGTACCAGCCTGGTAGGCCGCTAAGGCTTCAGCTACACGAGTGTTGATTAAGTTGGTTAATTCGGCCTGCGTCATAGCAATGTGGCCACGTCCACCACCTCGGCCTCCTCCACGTCCACTCATGATTCTATATAAGAGAAGGGAACTATCTTAAGGGTCGAAACGTGGTAAAAGTCAAGTATCAAGTTAAAATCTACAACTGTTGGATCTGAGTTTGATTCTGATTGTATTTTGTGTTTGTAATTAAAATGAAAATGGATGAGTGTGCAGCGGAATTATGATGAAAACAAACTTTGCATACAATCAAACGAGAGTAATACTTTGATCAAACATCTTTTCACAATGAATCGGAAGATTGAATTTATTTCAATAACGATTACAATGATTGATGAATGAATGCAAACTCTCCCTCAGCCAGAGCTCAGTTGTTTGTTCGTGCAAAGAAGACGATGATGCAAAAGAGCTAATAGAACAGTACAAAGTACTGATCTATTTATAGGCACTTGCAAACTACTGAGCATCTTAGCTGACGTCACCATGAAAGTGACATCTAACCTCCTAACAAACTCTAACCTCTGATCTATACAAACACTGCTATGTTAACTACTGCTATTACATTACATTACAAGACAGACTATTGATCAGCTGCTGCAACCTTCCACTGCTGTGAACCCAGCAGTACTTGTCCGGATCAGCAGTGCTTGACTCAAAGCAGTAGATTGAATCAGCAGGGCTTTAGTCTTTCATCAGGTCTTTACTTGAGCAGCAGTTGTAGGTCAACATTTTGCAAGATCAGCAGATAGGAGGTCAGCAGATGTTGAAATCACTTTCAAGGGGAGAGATTTGTATGTAATCATCTGCTTATTCTGGATCCACTGCTCTGATCCAGTTTTGGCTTTAATTATCTGTTCCTCTGATAGGGTTCAATCCCAACAATACTCAGTAGTTTGCAAATGCTACACATGGATTTGTTTGGCCCAGTTCAAGTCATGAGCCTCAAGAAGAAAAGATATTGTTTGGTTATTGTTGATGACTTTTCTAGGTTTACATGGACTTTCTTTTTACACTCAAAAGATGAGACTGCAAGCATTTTGCAAGACTTTGTAACACAGGTTGAAAAGCAATTTGACCTTCCAGTGAAAAGCTTCAGGAGTGACAATGGCACAGAATTTAAAAATAAGGAGTTGGATGCTTTCTGTGTGAAGAAAGGGATTGTAAGGCAGTACAGCATCCCTAGAACACCAGAGCAAAATGGGGTTGTTGAAAGAAAGAACAGAACTTTGATTGAGGCTGCCAGAACTATGCTTGTAGATTCAGGTTTGCCATTAACTTTCTGGGCAGAGGCAGTAAACACTGCTTGCTATGTCCAGAACAGAGTTTTAATAAACCCCAGGCACAAAAAGACTGCTTATGAAATTCTGTATAAAATCAAACCACTGATCTCATATTTCAAGGTGTTTGGCTGCCCATGCTTTATTTTGAACTTAAAAGATTCCATTTCAAAATTTGCAGCCAAAATTGATTGTGGTTATCATCTGGGATACTCAACCACTGCCAAGGCATACAAAGTGTTCAATACACGGACCAAGGCAGTGGAGGAGACTTTGAATGTAAAGTTCAATGAACTTTCATCAATGAAAATCCCAGCAAATCCTGCAGATCTGTTTGATCTTGAAAAATTTACTTTTGAAAATACTGCTGTCAAGACTAACAGTGCAGGTCCATCAGAGGATACAACACCAGACTATGGGTATGAAATCATCATCCCTCAAAGGTCTGCCACAAAGGGAAAAGCACCAGTTGTTCAAAACAGTTGTCAAAGTTCAACCACTGCTACCTCAACAGTTGTTGACCAAAGTAGCCCATCCACCACTGCTTCCACATCCTCAAACACTGCTGACAAAAGTCCTCAAACAGTGGATAAAAGTCAGCAGTTGTCCACTTCATTACCTCCTATTCCACCACCTTTTGAAGCCACTGCTGGGTCATCAAAGCCACCAGCAGTGGTTAGCTCAGATGATACACATTTGCAGCCTTCACCAACAAATGCCATCATACCATACCAAGGAGATTTAATCTTCTTGAGATCTCATCCACCTGATCAAATCATTGGCAACATCAATGAAGGGGTGCTCACAAGAAGCCAAACCCAAAACATTTGTCTTTTTGCTGGTTTTCTATCACTCCATCAGCCAGTCAAGTACCAAGAGGCACTGAAAGACAACAGCTGGGTAGAAGCCATGCAAGAGGAGCTCCAACAGTTTAAAAGACAACAAGTATGGGAGCTTGTACCACTGCCAGAAGAGGTTAGTCCCATTGGCACAAAGTGGGTCTTCAAGAACAAAACTGATGAAAGGGGCATTGTTGTCAAGAATAAAGCCAGGCTTGTGGTTCAAGGTTACAGACAGGAAGATGGGATTGATTATGATGAAACATTCGCCCCTGTTGCAAGATTGGAAGCCATTAGACTGTTCCTGGCCTTTGCTGTCAACCACAACATGAAGGTGTTTCAAATGGATATCAAAAGTGCTTTCCTCTATGGTACAATACAAGAAGAGGTGTATGTATGTCAACCTCCAGGTTTTGAGGATCCATTTTATCCTGATCATGTCTACAGGCTAAACAAAGCCTTGTATGGCCTGAAACAAGCACCAAGGGCCTGGTATGAAACTCTTTCCAACTTCCTACTCTCAAATGGTTTCAAAAGAGGTACCATTGATAAAACATTGTTTCTTAAATGGAGAGGGAAGGATTTAGTGATTGTCCAAATATATGTGGATGACATTATTTTTGGAAGCACATGTAACAAAATGTGTGAAGAGTTTAGAGAACTCATGACAGTTGAGTTTGAAATGAGTGCAATGGGTGAGCTGCAATGCTTTCTTGGTCTCCAAGTATAGCAAATGCAAAATGGAACTTTCATTCATCAAAGCAAATATGCTAAAGAACTTTTGACCAAATTTGATATGAATGATTGTAAACCATGCAGCACACCCATGGCAACAAATAAGCTGGTCATGTCTGATGAAAAGGATGAGCTGATTGACCAAACACTCTATAGAAGCATGATTGGGTCTTTATTGTACCTAACTGCATCTAGACCAGACATCATGTTTGCAACATGTGTCTGTGCAAGAAGTCAATCAGCTCCCAGAAAATCAAATCTCATTGCTGTAAAAAGGATCTTCAGATACATAAAAGGTGCTCCCACACTTGGTATCTGATATCCAGCTAATAGGAATATCAAGCTTTCAGGTTTTTCAGACAGTGACTTTGCTGGATGTCACACCACAAGGAAGTCCACTTCAGGAGGGTGCCAGTTTCTAGGTGATTGCTTAGTTTCTTGGCAAAGCAAAAAGCAAGCAGCAGTTTCAACATCCACTGCTGAGGCTGAATACATTACTGCTGCAAGCTGTACAGCCCAACTCTTGTGGCTTCAAAATCAGTTACTGGATTTTGGTATCACTGCCTTAAAAACAATTGGACAGCCAGGCAGCAGAAAATATCATCAAAAATCCAGTTTCCCACTCTACCACCAAACACATCGACATCAGACATCACTTTGTGAGGGATTGCTATGAAAAAGGTTTGATTTCTCTGCATTATGTCCCAACTAAAGACCAGCAGGCAGATGTGCTCACAAAAGCACTTAATACAGCCACTTTTGAAAGCTTGGTCTCTAGGATTGGGATGCTGAACATGGAATAACAAGCAACATCTTGTTTATCTTTGAATAAAAGCAACAAAATGTTTTCAGAAAATCAAAAATCCATCCTTAAAAATAGCTAAAAATGAAATTTTCATTAAAATCCTTAAAAGTCTGCCATAACCACTGATTGTTCAAAAGTCTGCTCTACTTCAAAAGTCTGTCCACTGCTGAAAGTCAACCCCTGTTCTCTCATTCCTTTGATAATCTCTGTTGTTCAAAAGCAGTGTCTTATCCACTGATATGCTATCCACTGATAGTGAAAATCATCCACTGCTTCCTTACCACTGCCTTCATCTCTCACTTTCATCAAAGTACTGTCCTTCACTTTCACCAGGGGTTGTCACGTGAGCAGTACATAGTGGTCAGACCTTTTGTAACGGCTGCCACGTCAGCATTCACTTTCTTCCCTATAAAAATCCCCCACTCACCACCAAAACAGGGTTTTAGTGTCGAATTGAATTCTTAAAAAATTCTCTTCTCAAAGCAGTTTTTCATCTCATCCTTCACAAATTTCTTCGATCATTCTATTCAAAAATGACAAAATCGAAGCCATGCGCAAAACCCACATCCAAATCATCATCGAAAACAGCCTCTCAAAAGGCAATCTCCACTGAAATCCCATATAAATCATCTCACAATCTCCTGGGTCTTCTAACAAAACCAGAAACCACCAATGTTTTCGATTCCATCATTAACACCATGGCAAAATCAAAGTACAAAACTTTGTTCACCGCCAATGCATCAATCTATTTGGAGACCCAAAGGGAGTTCTGGAAGAATGCAACCCTTGAAAAACAAGGAGACACTACAACCACCATACACTCTTCTATAAAGGGTAAAGCTATCCAAATCACGCCACAATCCATTTCAGAGGTCTTTCAACTCGATGATCAGGAAGGTAAAACTTCTTTCACTAAAAACGAGTTACAAACTGACTTCATTGAAAGAGGGTATGAAGCCACAATGCTGAAGAAACTTACCTTACAAAAAGGTTATTTTCCTTCTGCAACCAGATTTTTATTTCATACCCTCCTACTATGTGTTTCAAACAAGACCACTTCTTTCAATGAAATCCCTTTAAAGATTCAAAATCTGGGATATGCAATTCTTCAAGAAGAAAATTTTAACTACTCTCGGGAAATCTTTAAAGATTTGGTTAATAATGTTGAAACAAAGTCATTCTTACTGTTTCCAAGGTTTTTAAGTTACTATTTTGAAAAGAAATTCAGTAAGAATGATTTAGCTGAAATAAATCAAGGTGAGTCTACTCAAATAAACAGCTTAACAAACGAAACTTTTTCAAGAATGTTAGCACCTTGCAAAACACAAGCAGAGGTGCCTGAGCAGAATTTAGCAGCTACCACTGCTCCTCAGGTATCTGCTGCTGAGCCCACTGCTCAAGGTGATCAAAGCAGCAGACCAACTGTTTTGAAACCCACACCTACAAATCCCAAAAAGCCAAACAAAAAGAAAAATCAAAAACCCCCCAAACCAATCAAAACGACAACTCTGGAGGATGAGATACCAGAGTTACTGCCTGTGACAACACAAATGTCACAAGAAACCACTGCTGCTACTTCCTCACAACAGTTGGTACAAATATCTCAACCCATAACCAAAACTCCTCCTGCTTCTTCACAAAAAGAACAGGTTGTACACATAGGGCCACCACATTATGATGCTCTGGAAACACTCGTTTCCATCATCCACAGCCCAATGCCCGAGGCAAATTCTCTTTCTACACCCCACTTCACATCCACAATTCCACCAAAAACAAAACTTTTGTTGAATGCAATAGATTTGAACCAGGCATTACTCAGTCCTTCTCAATCACCTGTTAATGAGAATATGCCTCAACAACTGACTGAGCCTGATGTATCATTCCTTGCTAACCCACCAACACAACCTGAGGAGGTTACACCCCTTGAGTTACAAGTAACTCTTGGTGGTAATCCAAGTGAAGCAGCCACTACAACTGTTGAACCCACTGGTTTACAGTTGGACAGTGGTTACATCAATAAGACTTCCTTGGAGGCAATTCCTTTTATAGCACCTCTGCCAACCACCAGTGGATTTATTTATCCTACTGGCAACATCAAAAGGTTGTCAAGTGTTGAAGGGAGAAGACCCCAGTACCAAGAAAAAGGGGCATCAGTGGTTACTGTTTGGAGTATACTCCCTACCTCTACCACTGATAAAACCACTGTTAGTGGGAAATCAGATGACCCCATTAAATTGGGTGATGATTTAAAATATCAGGATTTGACGGAACGAATTGAAAAGTTGGATACATCTGTTGCAGATCTTAAAAACATGCTACAGCAGGTGTTGAAAACTCAAAAGATGCAATCCACTGCTGTTCCACCTCAAGCACCTGCTCCACAACAGGCACCTGCTACAAATGAGCTCTGGAATCTATTTCAACCTTTTCTCCATCATCAAGCACAACTAGCAGATCAGCAACATGAAAAACATGTTCAACAGCTGAGAAATGCAATGGAGTCAAGGTTCAAGAACACTCAGGCTGATCTAAAGGCTCTCAAAACTCAGATCCTGCACACCACTGGCACTGCTCCTCCAACAGTTCTCTTCATTGATCAACTTCCCCCAGATAATGCCAAAAAGGGGGAGAAAATTTAGGAGTGGAAAAAGAAGGGAATAGAGGATGGTGTCTACATTGAACCAGAAATGCAAACATGACCAAACAGATCCCTTTGCCAGATGGAAGCAAGAAAATTGATGTGACCACAAATGCACTGGCAAAAGCAGTTGCAAGTGTAAAAATGGATAGAGAGGCCAAAAGGAAAGCCAGGGTGAATTATCCGGATCAGGGTACTTTAGGGTCAAAAGATGATGAAAATATTGTTGATGAAAAGAAGAAGCCTACAAGAAGAGTAAGGCTACCCAAATCCATTCCAACCAGACGTTCAAAGTCTGTTCCAAAACCACCACCTAAAACAGCTGTTGTAACTCCTGTTGTACCCACTACTGGTCGTACTTTAGTGGTTTCAACATCTGCTCCCACTTCAACACACACCACCTCAACACACACCACTTCAACACACACTACATCCACTGCCTTATCACCATCACCACTAAAAACAAAATCACCTCCTGCCAAAAGGCAGAAGACAGCAGTTGTTACAACATCTGCTGTAAAGACAACAGTGGTTGGAACACCAGTTGTTTCAACAACTGTTAGTCAATCACAAATCACTGCCACTACATCCACCACCACTGTTCCATCCAAAACATCATCAGCCCCTCCTCAAACAAAGAGGAGAAGGCTAATTCTCAAAGATGATGACACTTCACCATCTCAAACAAATCTTTAGCTCTTGTCACAATACCAAAACCAGTTACTTTCTCTTCAGTTCGAATGCACAAGCCCTTACCTCCTGCAGGTGTTCAGTTTCCTCTTGAACTAGCAGCTGTTAGAGAAGAAATAAAATCTTTTTACTATGAGGATGACCCTGCCAAAAGGAGTTTGCCATCAATAAGAGGATATCCCTGGCCTAAAAATGTTGATGAATATTTGAAGATCAAGGCCAAGCAAGCAGAGGATATCTCAAAAAGAAGCACACAAGGGAAATCTGACAAAGAAACTTCTAGAAACTATCAATATCTGCTCACACAAGTCAGTTCCCTAGAACAATTTGCCAAAAATGTCAGTCAACAAATTTCAGAAAGAGCAGCTGAAACTTTGAAGAAAGACTACATTGAAAGCATCATGGCTCACAAGAAGTACAAAGGAGAGAGATACATGTACAAAGAGTGGACTGTTCCTGAGCTTGAAAATGAAGCAGCAAGAATTCAAGACATGATAAAAAGGAAAGTCACTCACACTCCTCCTGACTGGGCAAAGTTTAGAAAGAATGTACCTGACAAACAGGTAGAACTGAAAAGAATGAAAGAAGAACTGGTTGCTGCTGAATATGGAAACAAAAGACAAATTGCTAGATGGAAAGAAGATGTGGTCAGGATCACCTACAAAAGGTTGGAGGAATTAAGAAAGAAAGATCCAAAAGTTCCTCAAAAGCCTGACTATCCTGAAGCTGAGGTTTCAAAAAGACCATCAAAGCTGCAAATCAGGAGAACCACTGCTCCAACTGGTGCTGCCATCTATAAAAGAAGGACACACAAACAGTTGGGAGCTGAAACCATCCAAGAGATGATAAAAGGAGATGACCTTGTAAAAGAAGGCATAAAGAAAATGATCATAGAAACTCTTGGTTTGGATCAAACTGCAAATACTGGTCAGCCAGTTATGAATAGGCCAGCCTCACCAAATACCTCTGCAAATAAACATCTCCCAAGAAACCCACCAGGCTCAAAAATACAAAAGTGGGAAACTGACAAACAGACCTGCGTATTGACTTTGCTCAGGTCTGGTGGAGAAGTGGAGAAAATATCAAGGGAACAAGCTCTTGGCCTGAGTCTTGAAGATTTGCAGGATCTCCTTGATCTTCCACTTAGCAGCGATGATGAAGACACAAATGCCCTTGACTTTGAACTACAATTTAAAGGACAGATAAGGGAACTGTTGATGAGGCAATAAATGTCCACAATAATGAAGAGTTTTGGCATTATCTGTTCCAGGGGGAGATTGTTGGGATTGAAACCTATCAGAGGAACAGATAATTAAAGCCAAAACTGGATCAGAGCAGTGGATCTAGAATAAGCAGATGATTACATACAAATCTCTCCCGTTGAAAGTGATTTCAACATCTGCTGACCTCCTATCTGCTGATCTTGCAAAATGCTGACCTACAACTGCTGCTCAAGTAAAGACCTGATGAAAGACTAAAGCCCTGCTGATTCAATCTACTGCTTTGAGTCAAGCACTGCTGATCCGGACAAGTACTGCTGGGTTCACAACAGTGGAAGGTTGCAGAAGCTGATCAATAGTCTGTTTTGTAATGTAATGTAATAGCAGTAGTTAACATAGCAGTGTTTGTATAGATCAGAGGTTAGAGTTTGTTAGGAGGTTAGATGTCACTTTCATGGTGACGTCAGCTAAGATGCTCAGTAGTTTGCAAGTGCCTATAAATAGATCAGTACTTTGTACTGTTCTATTAGCTTTTTTGCATCATCGTCTTCTTTGCACGAACAAACAACTGAGCTCTGGCTGAGGGGGAGTTTGCATTCATTCATCAATCATTGTAATCGTTATTGAAATAAATTCAATCTTCCGATTCATTGTGAAAAGATGTTTGATCAAAGTATTACTCTCGTTTGATTGTATGCAAAGTTTGTTTTCATCATAATTCCGCTGCACACTCATCCATTTTCATTTTAATTACAAACACAAAATACAATCAGAATCAAACTCAGATCCAACAACAACTATCAAGTTTACACATAATAGGGCAGAATCCTTCTCATGTTCGTTAAGCCTCACTAGGACTTACATGCACCCCACATTATTATTATGTGTGCACCCATAATAATAAGGCAATTTGCATTCTCATCTCAGTGCCTCTTAACTTGCGCTAAAAGTGAATTCGGTGTGTGTGCCTAAATATGAAGGAGGGTTAGGTATCCGTCGTATTGGTGATGTTAATAAAGCTCTTATGTCTTCTCATATCTGGAGTATTCTTTCTAAGCGCAAATCGTTATGGGTAGAGTGGATTCATTCTTACAGGTTGAGGGGTAAAAGTCTTTGGTCTTGTAATGTTCCCTCTAGTTGGTGCTGGTCGTGGAGGAAAATTCTTCAAACTCGGCAGGATGTGAGGAATTTTGTTTGGTCCGAGGTGGGTAACGGCGCGAAGACTTCAGCTTGGTTTGATTCGTGGAGTCATCTAGGGCCGCTGAATCAGATTATTTCTCCTAGAGCTATTGCTAATGCAGGTTTCAATATGGAGTCTAAATTTTCTGATATTTACTCTAATGGTTCTTGGAGATGGCCAGAAGCGTGGAGAGACACTTTTCCTGTTCTTATCCAACTTGATCAGCTGACATTTGATTCGAACAAGGAAGATAAACTTTTGTGGCGTTCAGGTGATCAGTTTCGTGAGTTCTCTTCGGCTGGGGTTTGGGCTTCTATCAGGCACCGTCATTTGGATGTTGAGTGGTGCCCTATTGTTTGGTTCTCGCAGTGCATTCCGCGACATGCGTTTTTAATGTGGTTAATCATGAGGCGAAAGCTGCTTACCCAGGATAAGATTCTGAAGTGGGATTTTTCGCGGCGTAAGAATATGAATATGATGTGCTGCCTGCTATGTTATGCTGATCATGATTCTCATAATCATTTGTTCTTTGAATGCAATTTCTCTACTCGAGTTTGGCAGGGTGTTAGACATAAAGTGGGAATGGATTCAGTCAATGCGAAGTGGGTGGATATCGTTGATTGGCTTTTAGTGCGGTCCAAGTCCAAATCTGTAGTCAACTACGTTGCTCGATTACTAGTTGCGGCCAGTGCTTATTTCATATGGCAGGAGAGGAATGCGAGAATGTTCAAGAACCAATTAAGACCTCCTGAAACTATAAGTGCTCTAATTATCCAACAGGTTTGGTACAAATTAATGGGTGCGAAGCTTAAAGATTGTGCGAATGTGAGAAGGCTGCTAGGCGATTGGGAGATTGTTACCTCTGAGCTCGCAAATGGTGATGGCTGATTGAGGTGTTTAGTCTATTTTGTGTCTAGAAGAGTGTGTCTAGTTGGGTTGCATATTGTTGGTTGTTTTCTTGTATTTTCGTGTTTACTTTCATGGGGCATGTCCTGTGATTGAACTAGTGTAGGATTTCTACACTACTTGTTTTCTTTGGTTGTGAATATATAGAATCACCGGGGTAACCCTTTACCCAAAAAAAAAAGTTCCCCCCGCATTCAAATAGCAAAGCAACAGGTACTAGAGGATTATGATTCACAAAAGTCGAAGAGTAGTGTTACTCTATTAAAAAAACCATAACATCTAGGATGTCGTTTCATGTAGGTTGTGAGTGTGTGACTGCTATACTAGTAATGCATAAAATAACAGAAGACGAACCTTGCAATCTGGAGCTGAGTGTCATGGTCGATTTTCGAAGTTGTTCGGTTATAGTCTGGTTTATAAAAACGTTTTTAAAACCAAGTTCACTATAACCAGTGGCTCTGATACCAAACTGTCACACCCCCAAAATACCACCTAGGGAGTGTCCCTGATAGGCGTGTGACGTACCAGTAATGAGCCACTAATTAAATTGAACCCATACATGTTTCTAAAATAAAGTTCTTGATTATTAATAAAACACCGTCCACGTTCAAAAGAAAACCAAAGTATTCAGCGGAAGCAAAATTAAACGAAGTTAAATAGTTTAAAACCAATATATGGTGTCAACAAATCAGTAACATAAATTCCTCCAGTCGACCCATGAGACTCCAGCTACTCCAGATAGCAAGTTCCAATGCAAAATAGCTAATGACCTACAAGCATGCAAACAAGTGTGTCAAACAACGCTGGTGAGTTCAAAGTTTGGTTACCGAGTTTAGTTTACCAGATACATGTATAAAATAGTTTAACAATTTGATTTGATGTTGTTATTAACTCGATTACCAAAATGGCTACAAGATGTGTTTGCCCAACCCCAATGTCTCTATCAAAACATTGGTCATGCTTTAAGGAAATTAGTTCACGCCCGTCCTCCCTGGTACGGTGTGAGGGTGCCAAACCTAATAGCGCTATCAACTAATAACCTCGTTGCCTCCTCGGCAACTGTCGGTAGGTGTAAGGGGTCTTATGTGATAGAAACTGAGTAAAATAACAAACATCCCAATAAACAAGTGTTCCTCCCCGGAACATTACCCGATATCCCTCCCCGGGATGCATGCTTGGAAAAAGAGCAGTAAACTCACCTTAGTTTTGCTCGGTAAGATTTTCTACGAACCTACCAGTTAATCAAGTACGCCCTAAAGGAGTTACCGATATTAGTCAATTTTACGTGCATAGGAACCACAGCTTCTTTTTATACTCAAGTAATTCATTTATTCATCGATCACATAAAACACATTCACGGTACATGCAACGCACAGACGTAATTCAAAACATGACAGTTTATTCATTCCTCAAGAGTCACCGAACATTCGCTACACAATTAATCACTCGTACATACTACATGAATACACAATTCACTAATACACACTTCAAGCCCGAATATCACCCACGTAAGGCCCATCAGTCAACAGTCCATTGGTTACCCCTAACTTCCTCCCGGCCCAATTATGTGAGTGGGTAACAGGTCGGACCCTACTGTGTTGCTGTATGTTATCACAACTGGCCCAGCTTAATCTTATAATTTCACTAGTTTATTTCATTGTAGTAGCCCACTGTTACCCTCCGGCCCAACCATTTATCGGTCCAAACGATGAACAACCTTAACTAGATGAAGTCCATCACATTATGTTTGGCCCAAATATCAACAGTAGCAACATCTCAATATACAATAGAACAAAAAGAATCCTGGTTTCTTATTCTCCCAATTAGTTGGTGCCTATATTTGTCATACATATTTCAATTAGTGGTTGTACAAAAGAAAGCATGTGAGAGGGGCCCTATATATGTGCGCCACCATTGATTAGGGTCACATGGTCAAACTTTCATGACACTCCGAAATTCGTCAGCCTACCTACAATTCTGTCCCATCTCATCATTATGGCACATGGTAAGACTACTTGACTTAACTTCACATGGGCCACCAACTTTGAATTCATGTTTAGCAATTATTATTATTATTATTAGATAACATCATCAGCAGCAACCGTACAACTAGGCACAACATGAAATATCAATACTGAATGCAAGACTAACATATGATCACATTAATTACATTGACTCATAGGAATCCTAGAACAACAATCTGATTATTACAACTCATTCCATCATATCAGTCATTATCATATCAATATTCAGGCCAAGACTTAAACATCTATTTAACAAATAATCACACAACATGAAAATTAACAAGTGAATATTACTAACCGGTTGTTCAAGATTGTCGTGCGTAGGAGGTATGAGAGGGTAGGGTTTGTTTTCTTTGTTTAGAATTTTATCTTATGAAATAACGACTAATACAAAACAGTATATATACAAGGGTTTGGGCGGTTCATGCTCTCATCAAAATGGGCTCAAGCCCAATACATTAAACCATCGCACAATCAAAAAGGGATGGGGTCTTGTTATGTAGTAAATTTCAAACATCAAGCCTACCATTCTAAAGTATCCGGCCCACAAGGAAAGTATCACACCAACCGGCCCATTACCACGTCGTGATCGTTTCTGTTCTAGTTAAAGCCTGTGAGGCCCAATTGTGTGTTTGTGTGTGAGCCGAAGTCATGGCGTAACAGGAGGGAATATGTAGGTGACCCATCCTACGCGGCCCAAAGGTACAAGCACCCAGTACAATTTCTTTTATGTTTAGCATAGAATATGACGTTTAACAAGTACAACACAAGCGTAAACGGAGGAAAGAAAAATAATGAGAAGGAAACCAAAATGACACTAACCTGAAAGTTCGGATTGTCACAGCCATCGTCACCATACGGAAAAAGAATTGGATACTGTACAGCAAGGTAGGAAGGATGTAGCTCGCTAATACGTTTAAGAACTCCTGACTGCTCTTCAAAAATAATATCACGATGATCAATCGTCTTATCCATATCGCCGACAATTAAAGCAACGATTTCAGAAGACATAGGTAAGTTGTAAGTCCTACCGTCCCGATCTCTCTGTGAAATTAACCGAAGCTTAAGAGAAATGTTAGGATTCTCATGAATATGGTTTCGTACCATCCTATAAGTTGTTACCAACGTATTATGAGAATCTAACATGTCGGTAAGATACTTTATAAATTTAACGTCAAGTGCCCTTTCTTTTGACGATGACTGAGTTATCGAATCCCTGGTCGAAAATTAAACGTTTTTAAATAACAATTTGATAGACTGAAATATAAAAAAACTACATTATGAAGTAATATAATATTAATATATGTAATAAAAATGAATTCATACCCAAATAACGTTGTTCTATTCGAAAGTTCATTCTTGGTATTGTAGATATAAAGCTGTGAAGCAAATGCTGTTCTTGATTTTTTCAATACTGGTAATCTGCTGAAGCAACTCAATCATACGTTAGTTGTTCTGATCCCTAAGGTATCGTCTCCGACTAGAATCACTGACTACCGTCCTATTTCCTGCTGTAATATCATTTTTAAATGCATTAGTAAAGTGCTAGCAGATAGGCTGAAAGGTTCTTTAAGTAAGATTGTGAGCATAAACCAATCAGCTTTTGTTCCTGGTCGGAAAATATCGGATAATATCCTTCTTACGCAAGAATTGATGCACAATTACCATCGTCATTTTGGCCCTCCTCGATGTGCTTTTAAAGTAGACATCCAGAAGGCTTATGATACGGTAGATTGGGGTTTTCTTAAGAATGTTTTAGTCGGGTTCGGTTTTAAAGACATTATGGTCAACTGGATCATGTTATGTGTGTCTACGGCCTCCTATTCGATATGTGTCAACGGGAATATTCATGGGTATTTTCAGGGGAAAAGAGGGTTAAGGCAAGGTGATCCATTATCCCCTTATCTTTTCACTCTCGTGATGGAAGTTTTGACGTGTATTCTCAACCATGCTACAAGGATTGATTCGTCTTTCAGGTTTCATAATAAATGTGAAAAGCAGCGTATTGTTAATCTTTGTTTCGCGGACGATTTATTCTTTTTGCTAGAGGAGATGTGGGTTCGGCTCGATGTATTATGTCTTCGCTCACGAAATTCACTCGAATGTCGGGGCTGATTCCGAGTGCGCAGAAAAGTACAGGATTTTTTTGTAATGTGCCGAATAATGTCAAAAGAGAAATCTTGTCTATCATGCCTTTCGTGGAGGGTTCGTTGCCGGTGAAATATTTGGGGGTTCCGCTTATTTCTTCTAGACTGTTGTACAAGGATTGTAGTGTTCTTGTGGAGCGTCTTGAAAATCGGATAGATAATTGGAAGAACAGAATGTTATCTTTTGCAGGCAGGTTGCAATTAATCATTTCCGTCCTTTCAGCTCTTCATGTGTACTGGTCCTCGGTTTTTATTTTACCAGCTAGAGTCATTAAGGAGATGGAATCAAAAATGCGTAATTTTCTTTGGGCTCAATCTCCTTCTCAGCGGGGTAGGGCGAAAGTGTCTTGGAGTTCGGTATGTGTGCCGAAACATGAGGGAGGTTTGGGTATTCGACGGATCGCGGATGTTAATAAAGCTCTCATGGTGTCGCATATTTGGAGCATTCTAAGTGTAACACCCCACCCCGGAAGGGCTGACGTGTCACAATAACGGTAACATAAACAAAAGTCATAATTCCATTTATTTATTTGATAAGGATACAACCACACGACCATTAAAATTAAGATTAATATACAAGCGGAGACATTCATCTTAATTAACTAACATCTTCAGATTTATTCCTAGGCTTTATTCTTCTCTCTTTTCCCCTCCCAAAATAATCTGTGGACCTGTATATACAAAAAGTTTACGGAATGAGCCGAATGCTCAGTACGGAATTTTAGGCTCAAATAACAAATAATGCTTCATATGAAATCTTATCCGGATGGAACTTTAGGCGAAAATGATACGATGCAAGAACAAAATTTCATAATCATATCTTACGGATGTACCCATGAGCAAACTTAAAATGTGACAATACACAGGTAGCTACTCCTGCATAATTATCACATGAGATGGCGAATTGGCATACCCTTTATCCACCTCCTTATACTTAAATCCTAGGATCGATCCATACGCCTCCTAATAGCCTTATGTACCACACTTGTACTTAAGAGACGCCGTGAACTGATCTCTCCGTCATGGATGGAGCACATGATGTCGATGCCACAACAACATGCTCGTGGGACACTCCACGAGAAGCGATACTCAGGGTATCAGAGTACAAATGGTCTTATTCACATAACTTATAAAACTTATTTTCATAACAAAACGGAACATATATTGGAACATGCGATAATGAGTATAACGACATAATACTATCGCATGACATGAAAGCTAAATCAAATGATTAGGATAGGAATTTAACGGACTGTCAAATGAATCGATAATCAAAGACATGAGGAGTTTTTAACAGATATAGTAATTTAGTGGTTTATAACAATTTGAATATGAAGCAATAAAGAGAGTGGGGTAAGGATCCGTACCTTAATAACTCTAAAGTGAAGCTACCTTGTGCTAATATTTTAGATTTATACGGGCAGAGTTTAGACTACTGATTAATCTTTTAACCTAATTTAATTAACATGCGCACAAACTAGGTTAGTAACTTAATACAGCATTTACGTCAATTCACGAGATTAAACCCTCACAATGATTAACAAGTGCAATACTTAACAATTCAATCGGATTCACAACGAATAACAGAGCATAGTCCGAATTCGAACAGCACTCAAATATTCAAGTTGAAAGCACGACGAATAATCAAAGTACAAGCTCAATTTGAGCAACACTCGGATAATCGTTGGATAGTTATAATCGATCGGACGTTGAATCGTAATAGCGATCGAGTTATTACCCTGATTGTGGCAGCACTTCGTGAATCGTGTGTGTTTGTGAACGATATTCGCTATAACTCGATGGTTAAGAGAATTTGGACGTCGTTTCAACTTCCAGATTCAAGTCCCAAGGCCCTCTATTTATACTGAAAATTTGCATCTCCCGCGTGTCGCGGAAGAATTCGGGGAATCTCCCGCGTATCGCCTGGGATGTCATTTTTAGGGTAGGGTAGGTACGTGTCCAATTAGCTTAGGTGAGTCGACAGTTTCAGTAAATTCAATTTAGACAACGAATTCGAAGGATAATCATCAACTAGGTTTTACCCCCCTGAGTTTTAGGGGCCCTAATCCTGATTCTGATTGTTCTAAAAATTTTAGGGTTTATGCCAAATTACTTGGGTGTCTCAATTAGGTTTTCCTTAATAAATAATTATTATTATTTTATTTTTAGAAAAATGATTTTAAATTTATGGGCATTACAACTATTACCCCCTTAAAAGAAATTTCGTCCTCGAAATTTTTCAAATATGAATATAACCTATTGCATAAGTAACAGAAACGAAACTTTCATAGCAGAGTTACTAACTTATATAACCAGAATCTCCTAACTACACATGTGTATCTGAAATTCATAACTAAGGTCATGACTATACTTGTCAATTACCTTATATATGTGCCCTAATGGTCCTTTTATAATGTATCTTAATAAAATATCTTACCTTACGAAAAGTTAATAGAGACTTACAGATACTTAGAGTGACTATTAGTACGGATATGCTTAGTCATAGCTAAAATATATTCACATAATTTAATGCATAAATGACCGTAAACAGAAACAAATGAACATATATCAAAGAGCAAGATTTATCGTTACTTGACTAAAATTCTATTGCGAGAATAGATTAGGGTATAGAGAACGAATTGATTCTTCAGACTCCCATGTTGCTTCGTGTTCAGAGTGATTTTTCCAAAGGACTTTAACAAACGGAATTACTTTCCTACGCAAAACCCTTTCTTGTCGATCTAAGATGGCTTCTGGTTCCTCTTCGTAGGACAAATCTTCGTGAATTGTAAGTAACGGATAACTAATGACGTGGAGTGGATGATAATTATATCCTCTTAAAGAGGATACATGAAAAACATTATGAACGTGAGAGAGTTGAGGCGGTAAAGCTAGTCGATATGACACTTCTCCAATTCTTTCAAGGATTTCAAACGGACCGATGAAACGAGGACTAAGCTTCCCTTTAATTCCAAATCTACGAACGCCACGCCAAGGTGATACCTTTAAGAATACGTGGTCACCAATTTTAAATTCGAGGGGTCGTCTATCTTGATCTGCATAGCTCTTTTGTCTACTCTGAGCTTCTTTCAGTTTTTCTCGGGCTATAGTGACTTTCTCATTTGTAATCTGAACTAATTCTGGCCCTTCAATAATCTTTTCTCCGACTTCATCCCAGCATAATGGTGTGCGACATTTCCGACCGTACAAAAGCTCAAAAGGTGCCATGCCAATACTTGCTTGCCAACTATTGTTGTAAGCGAACTCAACAAGACATAAATATTCATCCCAGTTTCCAGACCATTCAAGTGCGCATGCTCGGAGCATGTCTTCCAAGGTCTGAATCGTACGTTCTGACTGCCCATCTGTTTGTGGATGGAAAGCCGTACTAAACTTTAGTCGTGTCCCCCAAGCTGCCTGAAAACCTTTCCAAAATCGTGAGGTGAAACGTGGGTCTCTATCGGAAACAATGGAAGATGGTGTGCCATGGAGTCGAATAATTTCTTGAAGAAATATTTCGGATAACTTATTAACCGAAAATCCTTGCTGAATTGGTAGAAAATGTGCTGACTTTGATAATCTATCGACAACAACCCATACAACATCATTCTTCTTGAATGTCTTAGGTAAACCAGTAACAAAATCCATTGTGATCTCATCCCACTTCCATATGGGAATATCCAATGGCTGCAACAGACCGCTTGCTCGTTTGTGTTCAATTTTCACTTGTTGGCAAGTGAGGCATTTACTTACGTATCGAGCAACGTCTTCCTTCATGCCATTCCACCAAAAGTTCTGTCTTAAATCTCTATACATCTTGGTAGATCCTGGGTGAATCGAAAATGGTGAGCTGTGAGCTTCGGCTAACAATGACTCACGAAGGGTGGAGTCATCGGGTACACAAAGTCTTTTGCCGCACCAAATCACCCTCTGATGGTCTATACTAAATTCAGATTGCTTACCCACCTCGAGATTTTGCACAATTGCCCAAAGTTCTCCATCTTGCTTTTGTGCATCTTTGATCCGGGATATGAGGTCGGGTTCAATCTGCATTCTAGCTAGATATCCATCAGATTTACTAACCTGAAGCCAAATGTCCATCCTTTCGAGATCCCTCCTAATATGAGGTTGAATTTGTAGGCAAGATATAGTTCCGGAATTCTTTCGGCTTAATTCGTCAGCTACAACATTGGCTTTGCCTGGATGGTATTGAATATTTGCGTCATAATCTTTTAAAAGTTCTAACCACCTTCTTTGCCTCATATTTAGCTCCTTCTGTGTAAATATATACTTGAGGCTCTTGTGGTCGGTAAAGATGTCACAACTTTCACCATACAGATAGTGTCGCCAAATCTTAAGTGCAAAGACGACTGCGGCTAGTTCTAAATCATGTGTAGGATAGTTAACTTCATAAGGCTTCAACTGACGGGAGGCATAAGCGATAACCTTCCCATGTTGCATTAGCACACAACCTAATCCTTTCTTTGAGGCATCACTGTAGACTTGGTAACCTCCTGATCCAGAAGGGAGAGCGAGTATCGGAGAGGATACGAGTCGTTTCTTTAATTCTTCAAAGCTTTTCTCTTGTTCCTCATTCCATGAGTACTTCACCCCTTTCCTTAGGAGTTTTGTGAGTGGTAAAGCAATTACCGAGAATTTTTCAACAAATCTTCGGTAATAGCCAGCAAGACCCAAGAAACTTCGTATTTCGGTAACAGAAGTGGGTCTTGGCCATTTTGTAATAGCTTCAACCTTCGTTGGGTCTACCATAATTCCTTCTGCTGATATGACATGACCTAGAAATGACACTTGGCTAAGCCAAAAGTCACATTTGGAAAACTTTGCGTACAACCTCTCATGCCGCAAGGTTCCAAGTACTACATGTAGATGTGCTTCATGCTCTTCATGACTCTTAGAATACACCAGAATGTCATCGATAAAGACAATAACGAATTTGTCTAGGAATTGGTGAAATACGCGATTCATCAAATCCATGAAGACTGCGGGTGCATTAGTTAGCCCAAAGGGCATAACCAAAAATTCGTAATGACCATATCGAGTACGAAAAGCGGTCTTGGGAACATCATCATTCTTGACCTTTAGCTGATGGTACCCAGACCTCAGGTCGATTTTTGAGAAGAACTGAGCCCCCTGAAGTTGATCAAAGAGATCATCAATGCGAGGCAGAGGATACTGATTACGAATAGTAATCTTGTTCAGCTCTCGGTAGTCAATACATAAACGCATACTACCGTCTTTCTTCTTCACAAATAAGACCGGAGCACCCCAAGGTGAAACACTGGGTCTTATGAATCCTAGATCTAACAATTCTTGCAATTGTTCCTTCAACTCCTTCAGTTCCATCGGGGCCATACGGTATGGAGCTTTAGAAATAGGTTCGGCACCAGGGATCAAGTCGATGGTGAATTCTAACTGACGGTCGGGTGGTAATCCCGGGAGTTCATCTGGAAATACATCAGGGTATTCACGAACAACGGAGTGGCTATCGATACTCTTAATACTAGCAGAAGTATCCTTAATCGATGCTATGAATCCAGCACAGCCGTTTGATATGGATTTTCGAGCCTTAAGCGCAGAGATAATTTTAAGAGATTTATGAGCTTGAATTCCCTGATATATAATATCAGGATGATGAAGATCACCGAAAATAACACGGCGAGAATGACAATCTATAGTTACGTGGTGTCGAGATAACCAATCTATTCCTAAAATAACATCAAAGTCACACATATGTATTGGAAATAGGTCTGCCTTATACACAATAGATTCAATACAGATCGGACAATCTTTATATACGTAAGTGATTACGGATGAAGTTCCTATGGGAGTGGAAATGGTTAAAGTATGATCTAAGAGAGTTGGTCTTATTGGAAGATACTTAGTAAACGAGTGGGATACTAAAGAATGGGTTGCTCCTGTATCGAATAACACATAGATACTACGTTCACCAATCTGAAGGGTTCCAGATACAGTACCTGGAATATTAGCAGCGTCAGTAGCAGAAAGTGCGAAAACTCTTCCTCCAACATTGGGTTGATTATTCTTCTTAGTATCTTTCTTAGGACATTCCTTGATCATGTGTCCAGTTTGGCCACATCTAAAGCATGCTCCTGTACTTCGGTGACATACGCCCTGATGTCTCTTACCACAAGTATTACATAGAGGATATGTAATCTGATTCGGGTTTACTTGTTGATTCAGTGGTTGAGCTCTAATAGGTTCTGCATATAACTGAATCTGGTTTTGAGCAGGCCTCGGGTTTTGAAGTCTAGGTTGCCATGGACGTGCTTGATTTCCAAAGTTTTGATTTCCTTGCGCTTTACGATCTTGATGCTGTGGCGTAGTGGATGATTGGCCGATTTCTTGCTTAAATTGGCCTTCCCTATTTCTCTTCTTGTTATCCCCAGTTCGAGATAGGAATTCTTTCCTTTCGAATTCAAAAGTTTTGATTGCATCAGCAACTTCGGTGATATCCTTAAATTTCATGTACATGATCGATTTCCGAATTCGATCATTAACTGCCCACTTGCATTTTTCTGCCTGGACTTCTGCTGATCCTGCAACATCTCCTACAATACTAGCCAACCTTGAAAATCGAGTAATGAACTCAGAGGCTGGTTCATCACTCCCCTGTCGAATTACTGCATACTCCCTAATATAAGCTTCTTTATCAGCGGTCGAAAAATACTTGTCGTAAAAGATATTACGAAAGTCGACCCATGAAAGATTTGCGTCAAAATCATCCCCTCCTTTGACTTGCTTATATCCTTCCCACCAAGTTTGTGCGTCATCTTCAAATTTGTAGGTAGCCAGTCTAACTTTGTATTGCTCTGGAACTCCAAGGACTCCGAAGATCTTTTCAATATGAGCTATCCAGTTTCTTGCTTCGACTGGATTAGTAGCGTGACTAAAGGATTTCGGATTTTGTTTTTGGAATTTACTAATCCATATGTCTATACTATAAGTAATATTGTTAGTGGTATTCTCACGAGTTTCACCACCAGAGGTTGGATTAGTGTTAGTGCGTTCTGGATGACGAGTTTGTTGAATAACGGCCTCAGCTGTTTGGGCAACAAGGTTTGGAAGCAACCCAGCAACAGCCTGGTTGATAGCATTAATTATGTTTGGATCAACTGGAGTCTCATTCGAAGAAGTGTTGTTACGTTCATGGTTAGTACGAGTATTCCTACGTGGCGGACGACGAGGAGGCATCTATAAGAATAGACATAGGAGTTAAACCAAATAAGAGATCAAGTTGAATCCTATCATAGATATCTACCCATTCCTCACAGGTCTTAATTACTATCTTGATGTTTTCTACAGGAAAGAGCCTTTGCTCTGATACCATAGCTGTAACACCCCAACCCGGAAGGGCTGACGTGTCACAATAACGGTAACATAAACAAAAGTCATAATTCCATTTATTTATTTGATAAGGATACAACCACACGACCATTAAAATTAAGATTAATATACAAGCGGAGACATTCATCTTAATTAACTAACATCTTCAGATTTATTCCTAGGCTTTATTCTTCTCTCTTTTCCCCTCCCAAAATAATCTGTGGACCTGTATATACAAAAAGTTTACGGAATGAGCCGAATGCTCAGTACGGAATTTTAGACTCAAATAACAAATAATGCTTCATATGAAATCTTATCCGGATGGAACTTTAGGCGAAAATGATACGATGCAAGAACAAAATTTCATAATCATATCTTACGGATGTACCCTTGAGCAAACTTAAAACGTGACAATACACAGGTAGCTACTCCTGCATAATTATCACATGAGATGGCGAATTGGCATACCCGTTATCCACCTCCTTATACTTAAATCCTAGGATCGATCCATACGCCTCCTAATAGCCTTATGTACCACACTTATACTTAAGAGACGCCGTGAACTGATCTCTCCGTCACGGATGGAGCACATGATGTCGATGCCACAACAACATGCTCGTGGGACACTCCACGAGAAGCGATACTCAGGGTATCAGAGTACAAATGGTCTTATTCACATAACTTATAAAACTTATTTTCATAACAAAACGGAACATATATTGGAACATGCGATAATGAGTATAACGACATAATACTATCGCATGACATGAAAGCTAAATCAAATGATTAGGATAGGAATTTAACGGACTGTCAAATGAATCGATAATCAAAGACATGAGGAGTTTTTAACAGATATAGTAATTTAGTGGTTTATAACAATTTGAATATGAAGCAATAAAGAGAGTGGGGTAAGGATCCGTACCTTAATAACTCTAAAGTGAAGCTACCTTGTGCTAATATTTTAGATTTATACGGGCAGAGTTTAGACTACTGATTAATCTTTTAACCTAATTTAATTAACATGCGCACAAACTAGGTTAGTAACTTAATACAGCATTTACGTCAATTCACGAGATTAAACCCTCACAATGATTAACAAGTGCAATACTTAACAATTCAATCGGATTCACAACGAATAACAGAGCATAGTCCGAATTCGAACAGCACTCAAATATTCAAGTTGAAAGCACGACGAATAATCAAAGTACAAGCTCAATTTGAGCAACACTCGGATAATCGTTGGATAGTTATAATCGATCGGACGTTGAATCGTAATAGCGATCGAGTTATTACCCTGATTGTGGCAGCACTTCGTGAATCGTGTGTGTTTGTGAACGATATTCGCTATAACTCGATGGTTACAGAGAATTTGGACGTCGTTTCAACTTCCAGATTCAAGTCCCAAGGCCCTCTATTTATACTGAAAATTTGCATCTCCCGCGTGTCGCGGAAGAATTCGGGGAATCTCCCGCGTATCGCCTGGGATGTCATTTTTAGGGTAGGGTAGGTACGTGTCCAATTAGCTTAGGTGAGTCGACAGTTTCAGTAAATTCAATTTAGACAACGAATTCGAAGGATAATCATCAACTAGGTTTTACCCCCCTGAGTTTTAGGGGCCCTGATCCTGATTCTGATTGTTCTAAAAATTTTAGGGTTTATGCCAAATTACTTGGGTGTCTCAATTAGGTTTTCCTTAATAAATAATTATTATTATTTTATTTTTAGAAAAATGATTTTAAATTTATGGGCATTACACTAAGTAACCGTAACTCGCTTTGGGTGGCTTGGATTCATTCTTATCGTCTAAGAGGTCGGAGTTTTTGGGACCATAGGGTTCCGACTTCTTGCTGTTGGAGTTGGAGGAAGATGTCTCAACTTAGGCCTTTAATCCGTCAGCATGTTTGGTCCCAGATTGGGAACGGTAATAACACATATGCTTGGTTTGACTTGTGGAGTACTATCGGTCCGTTATGCAATTTTCTAACTCCTAGAGTTATAACCAGAGAGGGTTTCTCGTTGAATGCAAAAGTGGCGGAGGTCTATACGGAGGGTTCTTGGTTATGGCCGGATGCTTGGAGAGATACTTATCCGGTGCTTATACAGTTAGATCTCATGCAACGAAACTTGAATAATCAGGATCGGCTTTTGTGGAGGGATGGTGATAAGCTTAACGAGTACTCCTCTTCAGGGGTTTGGAATTCGGTTCGGGCTAGGGAGCAGGAGGTGAATTGGGCAAGTATCGTTTGGTTCTCTCAATGTGTTCCTCGGCACGCCTTTTTGATGTGGCTCATTGTTCGACGCAAGCTTCTAACGCAAGACAAAATCTTGCAATGGAGCTATCCCCGGAGAAAAAATATGAACATGATGTGCTGCCTCTTGTGCTATGAAAATGTGGATTCGCATGATCACTTGTTTTTCGAATGCAAGTTGTCCTCGGAAATATGGTGTACGGTCCGATCTAAAGTTGGTATGGATAGAGTTGAACCAAGATGGACCGAGATTGTGGAGTGGTTAAATCATCGGTCGCGTTCGAAATCGGCGAGAAACCTGCTTTGTAAATTGATAGTTGCAGCCTCAATGTATGTTATTTGGCAGGAAAGAAACAATCGTTTGTTCAAAAACCATGCGAGGCCTCCGGAGATCATTTCTAAAGCCGTGTTAGAAAGTGTGAGATACAAGTTGATGGGGCTTAGATTCAAGAACACAATCAGAGTTCGGGAGTTGCTGGAGAAATGGGAGATTCACGATGCCGATTTACTTATGGAGAATGGTTAATTTCGTGTGGTCTAGTGTCGTGATGGTCTAGATTGTTGTCTAGTGGTCGTTTGCTTGGTTTTGCTTTGTTTTCCTTGTTGGTTGTTTAATTTGTTTACTTTCATGAGGGTATGTCTCATGTCTGAACTAGTAAGGATGTTACCTTACTACTTGTTTTGTTTGGTTGTGAATATATAAAATCACCGGGGTAACCCTTTACCCAAAAAAAAGATATAAAGCTGTGAAAATTTTGGTTTGTTTCCGGGTTTAGGAAGAAGGTTACCCAGATTATGTGCATTCTGACCGCTGATTCTATAAACAAATGGAGCATTACCTTTGTTTATTTTAGTATCTACTTTTCCTCCCATGGATGTAAAGGAAAACATAGAATTGTAACATCTTATGTTCTTCATGAAAAATTTGCTTTCTGAATCTGAACATAGAAAAAGAGTCTGATAAGCTGGATCAGAATCTTTATAATCAGGTAGGTCAACTTTACCATAACCACAACATAAACCATATGTTTGTTGTTCAAGTGTAATCCGACCCTTTCCACCTTCGGTTGGCCATAACTTTCCATAACATATTCCACAAGTGAGAGATTGATCACCATGGTCAAGGTAATCTGATCAGTTATACACTAAGTCAAAACTTAAGTAGTTAAAATAAAATATCAAACTATAATGAGTAATATTAATAAGTTACCTATAGATATGCCTTTGGTAATGTCTATAACACATTCGTGAACATGATTTACATCGTCAGAGTCAAGATCAGCCATTGGTATGGGTTCTATTTCGATTGGTTTATGAATAAGTCTACGTTTTCCAGAAGACATCTTTTTTAATGAAGACACTTCCGTGATCAAAGAAGATGCATTGCGTTTGTTGACAATCCTTGGAGAAATAGAATAGCAATCATTCAATGGTAAATTTGATGAGCTTGCAATATTATCTATACAACATTGAAAACATGATTTGAAAATAAGTATATGAACATTACAATTAAAATTTTATTTATATAAAAAGCGTACCAGGAGAGATACGATTCAAAGAAGACATAGCATTAGTAAACTGTGAGACATTAGGAAATTGTGAACGTATAGTTGTGATACACGAAGCTGGTGTTATGTTTTCTTTGTTTGCAATCTGGGTACGTTGTGTTGATGTAGAAGACTCTTGCAATACGTTTGTCTTCCTATTCAAATTTGAAAAGGCTCTGGATGAAGACGTTGCTTTCCCAGCAAAATTCAAAATAGTTCCTAATCCAAAAAACACAAATATCATAGTACAAATAAGTATTAAAAACGACGGTTAGTTATTTTATTTTTAAGTAAAAAAAAAGAAACTATGAAACATCTGCAAATAGTAACAGTATTTTTTGTGATACATGAACATGGTGTTACGTTTTCTTTGTTTGCAAACGGTGTACGCTGGGGTGTTGTATAAGAGTCTTGCGGTACATTTCCGTTCTTCAAAGTTGAGCGTGTTATCATGGAAGATGTTAAGTTACCGGATGAATTGAAATCATTACCTAATTCAAAATAAAAAACCTTATAGTAAAATAAATATCAAATAGAATCGGGCATTTTCTTGGTGCACATGTAAGAATAATGTACAATTAGTAAAAACATTTAATATAAATGTACAATTACTTATCGGTATAACAGTTGAGGAATGTGTACAAAACGTTGTGATTGATGAATTCGGTGGTAAATTCTCTTTGTCGGTAAAAATGATTCGTCTTCCTGATGAAGATGATGCTTCCCCTTTGGAAGGAAAAGGTTTTCGAGTAATACTTGATCTCTTACCATCAAGCTATAGTTTTCTTAACTTACGCCTGTGTTTAGCCTCGACAACTGAATGTTAAATTACATAAAGCAATTAAATATTATATAACTAACATAAAATATTAAAAGATCATATGATAATCAGAAAATTAGGTTTTTTAATAAAAATTGTTTCAACTGAAATTAAAATATAATTAAATACATAAAACATGTATATACAACTAATATGATAACAAATAATAGACAATTTACCTCTAAGATAATCATTTGAAACTTGTAAGGAAGACGAAGCCGGTATGTTCATTTGTGTATTCGATGGTGTTGAAGTAGATTTTGATTTCTTATTATCAAGATATAGTTTTCTTAACTTTCGTCTACGCCTGGCCTCGTCAACTACAATGCATCAAAACATAAAAAAGTAAAAAAATGATAAGTAACAAAAGAAATAATACAATACCTTGCAAGCAGTTTAAAAAACAAAAAATAAATTTAAATTTAAGGACAAAGTTGAATTACCATTCGTAATGTTAGATAACGGAGTTCTTAAACCTGAAACATTATCGGAAAAAATCAATTTATAAACTTTCGAATGTTTTATAAAATAATACATGTAAAACCAAAAAAGTAACACGCGTACATTCATTATTGACGCCATGATTTGGCATACCGGGCGAAGATGAAGTAACTTGTTTCAACCTATTACGCATTTGTTCACCACCACACATACTTGACTCAGCTAAAGTAGAAACTTGTAATGAAAACGAAGCCAGTATGTTCAATTGTGTATTCGTTGGTGTTGAAGTAGATCTTGATTTCTTATTATCAAGATATATTTTTGTTAACTTTCGTCTACGTCTGGCCTCGTCAACTACAATACATCAAAACATAAAAAAATAAAAAAATAATAATAACAAATAAAAAATACAATAACTTGCAAGCAGTTTAAAAACATAAAAATAAAATTAAAATTAAGGACAAAGTTGAATTACCATTCGTAATGTTAGATAACGGAGTACTTAAACCTGTAACATTATCAGCATAATTTTAATTTATAAACTTTCGAATGTTTGATAAAATAATATATGTACAAACCAAAAAAATAATATGCATACATTCATTATTGACGCCATGATTTGGAAGTCCGGGAGAAGATGAAGATACTTGTTTCAACCTTTTCCGCATTTTTTCAGCACCACACAGAACTACAAAGCACACACATACAACACCTTTATACTTAAATCAACAACACTTCAATCATGCAAAAGCATTATTACAAAAAACAAAGTGATATCATCAATGACAAACATTAAATATGTAAAAAATATAAAAGAATACTGATTGACAACTTACAAACGTAGAAGAACGTCCGAATGGAGATTAACCGAATGTTGATGATGGGGTAGCTATGAAAAGAGTGTGTATTTATAGAGAAATGGTATTTATGGAACACATTATATAAATTATTACAAATCAATTAGAATCAAATTAATGCTCTGAATTATAGAAAGCTTAATATATTTAGAAACTAATTTAAAAACATTTGAAATTTGAAATAGGTCAATACTACACAATTGTTTCTATATTTAGGGATGTTTGAGAAAGTCCTTAGTTCCCATAGGCCCACATTATTTTTTATTTTTATTTTTTTGAAATGCCAACAAAATCCATTTTATTTCATCTAGGACCAACAAATAAATTAGTCCATCACCAAAGTACATAAGTTCACCAAACAGAAAGGAAATTACACATTTAAGCCTTGTAAATTAAAACTACACCACTGCAGTGATGACAATTTAATCTACATTATCACAAAGTGTATTGTATAAATCTATATAATATATTAAAAAGGAGAAGTGATGTACAAGATGGTAATTTTACCACGCGTATCAATTTTAAAGCAATATGTACAACAAAGATAAAACAGGCAAATTGAGACAATCTCCATATTTTAAGACGCTAGATGGGGTAATTCAGACAATTCCTTCTTCTCTTTCATGAACACTCAATTCCTTAAACCTCGTATTGAGTGTTGCGGCCGATTGTTTTCATCCGACCCTTGATAAGAAAAGTGTTACAATGAAAAGAGATGCTTTATATGCAGTTCCACAGAAGGGAAGGGAAGGGAAGGGAGGCGGAGCCGATGTGTCCAGCAACGGCGGTGAAGCGAGCTAGGGCTTCTAACGACAACAATTCACTTTTGTAATTTTGGGTTTTGGTGATCTTCTATTCTGCTCGCAAGCAACCTGGATTGAACATCTACTATGTTTGATGACAATTTGGGTTTGGAGTATGCGATTCAGATGGAAGATGCCTCCATGTAAGTTCACACGAAATTAGGTAAGTGTTGTTTGTGCTCCTGATTTCCATTATATTTCTTGGAATTGAATTCGAATTTAGATTTACAAGCCATTGATAGTTGGTATGTGTGTGCTTACTGAATGTACAATAATCCTGGTATATTAAGATGCTTTGATTATACTATTGGACTTTTCAGTCATGTTGATTGCATTCGTTGGACTTCTGCTGCACAACTACCTTTGCTTGAAGATGAAATGCGGAGGGTTGAAAGAGTGAATGTAAGCCTTATTGTTAATTATTATCTTACATTTTGCTGGAAATGTTCTTTTTTTTGGGTAAAGGGTTTTACCCCGGTGAATTTTATAAATAACTCAAAAAAAGAACAGGGTGTGCCATGAACTCGACACACACTACTAGCCAAGGCATTCCTCGACTAGAGAACCAATTAAACAAGCCAAGAAAAAACAAACACAACCAAGACAACAACTCGACCGAACACTACCCGAAACTAGACATTAAAACAAAACAATCCAATGTCTCCTTAGCCTGGATCCAAAATCATATCCTTCTTCGTGATCTGCCATCGGTCAAGGATCTTCATATGGTCCGGATGACTAGCGAACCTGAATCCCATTATCTTCAGCCGAACAGTGTTAGTAATAACTTGCGAAAGTATAGCCGGGGATCGCTGAGAGTTCGAGAATAGCCGATTATTTCTTTCTTGCCAAATGAAATATGTAGTTGCCCCCAAGAGAATCTTGCAAACAATCCTGTTGAGTTGCCTCGAGCTAGCGCTGTTCTCTATCCAATCCATAACTGAACTCCAAGTGTTATTGACATTCCCCATATCCACCCATTCTCTAACTGTCTCCCACACCTCAGAGGCATAAGGACACTGAAAGAAGAGATGATCCCTAGAATCGCGATCATAAGAACACAGAGGACAACACATGAGGATGAGATTAGTGGCACTTCCCGCTTCCCAGATAGACATCCTGTCCTGAGTCTTTAGCTTGTTGTTAATAACTAGCCAAATATGAAAAGAGTGTCTAGGGATACACTAACTAAACCAAACCGCATCAACCCAAGCAACTTTAACTTTCCTCATCCGAAAAGAGTTCCAAGCTTCAGAAGAGTGAAATTGCTGTAAATTACCCTCATAATCCTTCCAGCAAGAACGGTCGGCCACATCCTCCACTAAAGTTGGAGTTGAAATATTTAATAATACCGGAAATAAATCATACCAAGCCACTGGCCATTTCCATTGACCATTAGTATCAATTAATTCCGTAACCGTCGTGTTTAGGTTGAAACCTGCATTAGCAATACGCCTAGGAGAAATAAAGTAACGGATCGGGCTGCAAGAACACCAGTTATCTTTGTAACTTGTTCTTGTTCTTTTTTTTTTTGGTAAAGGGTTACTTGTTCTTGTTCTTGATTGTATTATCTTTGTAACTTGTTCTGATGGTAAAAGTTTATGACATCTAGTTAAATGACATCATTTTGGCACTAATATTATGTTTGATTGTTTGGTCATTTTGGTACTGATACTAATACCATGTTTGGTTTTTTGTTGATTTAAGTTATGTTCTGTTTACTGGTAAAAATTTATAAAAGACAATAATAGTTATCAGTGCTTAAATGAGAGTTGAAATTTGACATGTATGTTGATTAGATTGTTTTACAGGTTTGGTGATTCTAGAGTGGAGCCATTTTTTTTGCCTTTTGTTACTGTGTTCTATTTGTTTTTTAGAAAGTTGATTAGTAGAACTAAAAGAGAAGGTGGTTCTTTGGACGTTTTGCAGCCGGTTTTGGTTGTGAGAGGTGCAAAAACAGGCAGCGTGGGTAGGTGCTTACTGGCCATGTTTTGGAGACCCACTTGCATTTTTTAACAGCAGTCATATATGTATAAAACGAGATAGATTTTATGGTAGATTGTTCATTGATGGCTTAATAATAGGTGTCGTAGTAGGACCGAGGAGCAACTTGCATGGACAAAAAAATTGTGGCATTCGGGTTGGTGGTCTGCGAATATCGGCTTGATGATCATGTTAATCGTGCTACCCTTCTTTCTTCCTAGAGAAATTATTCTTATTTATGGTTAGTATTTTTTTTTTTTGGCTACATAGTTCATCAAGGTTGTTAGTCCATTAGAAAGTTGATTACCTGATCAATGTAGGAATAATACCATAAGGTAGTGTTCGAGATCGATTGCTTTTTGAAATAATATGTTTGCAACAAGCAACTCCATACTGCTTGTTCAAAACTAAGCCTAGCTAAATGGGCAGCCGGGTAGCGGGTCAAAACAGGAAGTTTAAAAAAAAGATCAATTTGATTTAGGTCAAACGGATTATGACCAAAATTGCTGATGAACAATTCTAATAAGAAATCCCAAAAACTCACAAAAGAATTGATCACGTCAGTGTGTGTGTCCTGATACTCTTTATTTCTTCTTTTGGCAAGATCCATTACTATAAGGAATAACAACTTGAATCCAATTGGAATGAAGAGGTTATGCTTTCTGTCTCTCATAATTACAAGCCTAAGCCTGTTAAAGTGGTAAGTCTAAATGCTTTCACTTAATAACTGCCATTTGATTATGTTCCTAAATCTTCCAGATTTGGTGCGATGCCAAAAAAGTAGTCTACCCTCTTGTGCTTCAGAGGTGGCTCCTTGGAAATGCCCATTTTAATAAAAAATTTTCAAATCTTATTACTTATAGGCATCATGATACATCTGAAAAGAGTGAGCCGACTCAGTTTAAAATCTTGGTTTAAAAAAGCGCGAAGCCGTGCCTTGTGTGACATAAGTACAAAAAGCGCACAAAAAGCGAGCTTTTTTGAAACGCTTCTTGTACAAATGGTGTTTTTGTGCTTTAAACTGTTATACACGTAGCTAAAATGGTTGTACATTTAAGTGATTTGTACATTAATTAAATCATATATAAGCCTTATTTATAACTATATTTTGGCCTTTTGAGGGATGCTAAAAACTATAAGATATATAAAAAATATATATATATGCACCTTGCGCCTCACGTACGAAAAGCCCTCCGCTTTTGCGATCTGCGCTTTGATTTTAAACATTGTCACTTTTGTGCGTTCCATGCTTGAAAATGAGCTGTGCCAGGTCAGCTTGGTTTACAGATGAGCCAAGCCGGAGCGAGCCCTTTAAACTATGTTTGATGAAGCTGCCTTCTGGTGTAGAGAGACTGATTGATACTGGGTGCAGGGCAACCATTGGGGTGGTGTCAAACTTAGCACATGGACAAGAAGCTTAGGAAGGCTGGTCATAGACGGTGGCTCGGGCGCAGATCTGTTGTAAGCTTTCTTTTAGCATTTGGTTTAGGGTAGCTGCTAGATCTTGTTCTGCACATGCATGTCTGAATTTTGGTAAACAATTATAATGCTTAAAGTTGGAACCCGTGGTGATGTGCATTTATTTGTTGCAATTTTAAAGCGTATACAAATTCACTAAGTTTTTTTTTCTTTCTATTAACTGTTTTTAGGTCTGTAAAGTGTAAACATTTATGAAAATTTTTAATATTTTTTGAATGTGAAATTGTGTTTCATCACATGGATTCAACTACAATTACTACAATTTGGATTCAATGTTAATTAAATTTTACTCATATTTTTTAATTATTCTATTGTTATGAGGACATGGTTAAGAACAAAGGGTTCTTACCCTTTTCAACCAACCATTATTCTTGGCACATTTAGTTCGCTTTATCTTCTACATACCTGGTAAGCATGGATCAACGTGAAGGCGTGAGGAATCCTCATCTATTATACAAGTGTTTTAAAGTATATCCAAATCTATTTAGTTGCTTTTATTTTGTTAAAAAATATAACAAATTAATTACGTTGATAAATAGGTCTTATGTCTAAGCATTTCATCCTTTTTTGATCATATATTGTAACATGTACGCTAAGCACGAATTGATAAAAGCTCTGGCATCTCAAGTGAAACTAATGTCTCCCATTTGATGAGAAGATAATACATAGACCACACCGATGCCATAAATTAGAAAGCAACGATAAGTGTGTTGTAATTTGTAAGCCCCGCTGCAACGCGCGGGTTCCCTACTAGTAATATAAATACAAAAGTAATACATTACATAAATTACTTATTGACAAAGTGAAAATATAATTAAAATGCATTGAAGTATAAAACATTATATATTTTTTACTTTTATTAAGAATTAAGGTGTCTTCAGACAAACAGCAGTTACTCTTTCTCAGAGCCATCTAGAATTTCTTGCTACGGCCATCACTATACATCTGCAAATTAAAAGACAAACGTTAAATAACATCACAAGGTAAGTAAGCTCCCAGTGAAACATATGTTCACAAAAAGTATATAAAAAAGCAGGTTGACTAATAAGATGTGCATATTTTCCTAATATTAACATGTATATCTATTAGTTGATGGGCTAGCTTTCAATAGACTCATCTCTTATTCTCTTCTAAGTCCTAAATAGGAATGGCAACTAAGTGGCCTGGGCGGGTTTAGGATGTGTATTGGTGATCCCAACCTCATGCCTAAAAAATATAATATAGGTTTAGGATAGCCTAAAAAGTGTTAAAAATAAATTAACATATGATGTCTTAATTTTTTAGGTATGGTGTTTTACCCTGACACCATGTTAAAAAAGAAACAAATCTAGTATCATGTTAACACAAAAAAAGCTCGGAAACATGCCTAAAAAATTAAGATACCATGTGTTCTTTTCCTTTTTACAATCTTTAGGCTATATCATTTTTCTTTTTAACACAACTCAACCTTATATGTATGTTTTTCTTAGAAAAAAAGAGTTTTCATTATATAAAAAGAGAGTTTTCAGTATATGACAAAGTATTTATGAAGTTTGAATTGGATGAGTAGATTTTTAAAGGGAAAGCATTCGTTTTAATTGGAAAGTAGTTAAAGATTGTTAGTATTTCAAATAAAAAAAAGTTAAAAATTAGCATATAATTAATTAAATTAGTTAAAGATATAAAAAAAGTTAAAAAATGACATATAATTAATTAAATTAATTAACGATATATAAGATAAAGAAAAGTTTTCATATTTATATCAATTTTTTATTGACCGTCAGAAAGTTTTAATTTGACTAATTAATGTGTTTTTTTTTTGGAAAGTTTCAATTAGCATTAGCAATATCATTAATTAGCATTTATGTGCAATTTTAAAATTGAATTATTAAATAAGACCACCAATTTCAGTCTCAAGCCCTACAAAATCAACAACAAATTAAATTATATAAAAAATAAAATCACAAACAAAAAAGACTCTTTAGCTTACAAAACAGGTGTCTTAAGCTATGTAATTGGTTTAGGGTCTTGGACACTAAACAAACAAACAAAGATAAAAAAAAACTAACAACATATAACATAGAGTTGCCACTGAAACCACCTAAAGATATGCAAGACAAACCTAAAAATTAATACATGAACACAAACTACTTTTAACAATTTTCCCATTTGAACCAAGTCTAACCTTGTTTACCCGAAGAACCTTACCTGAACAAACTCGTTACCGGAAAACTGATTAAAATGATAGTTAATAGTTAATAGGGTCAGCTTTTGGTTAGACTTTCAAACATCTAAAAAACGCGAATAACACAAAATGATTAACCTGATAAACATCCCTAACTCCAATATGTTCAACATTCGGCAAAACAGCAATAACAAAAGAATATATTCCTAATTATAAAAACAACTACACACACCTTCTTTTCCAAGAATGCGAGCGACGCACATGCCTCACATCAATCCCAACGTTTGGCGCAGTCGGAGCTTTAACTGAATGCTCAGACATCAACCACGACACGACATAAATTTTGGCGAAGATGACAGTCGATTTTACTCTGAGTTGCTAGTTTCAACACTTCCCTCTGTCATCAGTCGAAAACACCTCACGCGTTGTCGCCATTTCCTCACGCAAATCCTACAATAATTTAAAAAAATAACAATAATCTCAGCATCAAGAAGTTTAAAAATAAATGTGGTCAAACAAAATTACCCAAAAAAATAACTCCCAATTGCTGAACTCAAAATTGCAGGTTTTTTAGATTAAGATGGATACGAAATCCATCTATTATGAACCTTTTGGCTTTTATAAATGAAAGCATGGACAAAGAATGAACCTCAAAAGATATTATACACCACTATGTGATGATTCCAATTCAACCACACCCACAAAAGCAACCAATTTTAACATCAGATATCCTATTTTTGTATCAAAAGTTACCATATCCAAACCGTTTGACCCGTTAAGATCATCCACTACGTTTGGTTCTCAACTTCATTCAGAACTACATGTGACTACATATATCAAAAAGTAAGTATAAGTAGGAATAAACACACTTGTAAATGACCAAAAGCAACTGGATTAGACACATATATTTTTGGGATGATGAAAAGACGTTAACTTCGCCCACATGCTTTTTAATCCATCGCCTTTTTGTCTTTTTTCACTTCTCATCTCTTTTCCCTTTTTTCACTTTAGCCTACACATGAACATAGTTGCAAAAATATTACCTTGAAAGCTGAATATTGCAACTACAAAATAGATACAAACAGTGTAGGAATTTAACCAGAAAAAACGCAACTATTTAACCCATAAAACTGCAGTTTTCTGACCCATAGAAGTGCAGAAGTTTAACCCCAAAAAGTGAAGTTTTTTTACACATGATTCACAAACAGGACCACATGAAACCAAAATCAACTTAGATTGTGGTAACTTGAGGTTAGATTACATGTGCTCTGTACTTCTCAGGATAGTTTTTAATCATCAGCTTTTTATATAAATTATATATGTTAAAAAGCGTTACTTTAACCTACACAAACACACAACAATTTCCGATGCATATTTTATATTTGTTATACCCACGTGCCTCAAAGTTCCAACAAAAATCAATGAAGTTAACGCTTTAAACACTTAATGAAGATATATGATTTGTATTTTCTTGTTTTTGAGGAAAAAACTACCTTGGAGAAGTGATTATGGATGGAACCTTTTCAGAAAATAGTCATCATCATCACCCACTTCGGTTAACCTTAACCTGAAAAAAAGGTAAGATCCCTCAAAAAGAAACTAAAATCAAATAACATTTACAAAAATGTATCCAAACCTCAAAAGATGTCCTGGGCTACTGATCGTGTTCGTGAGTCCATGGAGAATGAACAAAATCCATCACTATCCTCTTCTCCACTGAACAAAACCCCAAAGTTTACGCTCTGCAAACCACATATATCATTTTCGTTACCGTTTATTAAGTAAAAAATGACTGAAACCTCCTATCTAGTCTTAATTCATCACATAATAATAAAAATAAAAATGAACCATGAGCACACAGTGCATCAAATAAGACAGAAAGTAGCCTAAAACTCACCTGACGTTATCATCGTTCAACACCATCATAGCCGACGAAACCCAAATGTGTTCAACCCATACTTGACACTCTTGCAGAGCTCCAAACTGAAGAAGATACCGGATCGGAAATATTCAAGACATAGAGATAGAAAATAGTAATAAGAACACAGACAGAAGGTGTGAATGATTACCTGTTCCAGGCTTTTCATTCCGAATAACATACGAATCTCGGTCCAAAATTACCCATTGCTTTTCGTTTGGAATTTCAAGTGTTCGAGTAACAAATCAGAACAAAATGCAATCTGAACTGATTTGTAAAAGAAAACGTAATCTGCACAAAAATAAACCCCAAATTTAAAGAATCAACATAACTCACCTTGGAGTGGAAGAATTGAAAACCCTAAGAATTTCTTCTTGATGATATGCAATACACGTTACGGAATAAGAGTAAAAAACAAAGAGGGAAAGAGCAATAACATACCTATGATCAATCACAAATAATCAGTGAAGAACGGGAAGAAGTTGTTTCGCAAATTGGATTTAGGGTTTTAGAAAAGTGTGGCTAGGTAGCTTTAGTTTACTAGGGTTTGTGGAGAATATTGAAGCTTGAGAAAGAAGATGAATCAGTATAAGGGATTCGAGAGACGGGTGACCCAAATCCAGATTTTGACCCAATATAAAAACGGATCCCGTGTCCAATATTGAATGGAGTATTGAGAGTGCTTCTCACCTAAAAGTTCCACCATAACATGCCACGTCAGCAATTGGTTCCACCATCACATGCCACATGGCCCAAATCCTTTTCATTTATTAATATACTAGTGATAATACCCGCGAATTTGCGATGTTGAAAAATGATATGTTTCTTACTTTTAGAAAAGAAATTACGTTACTGATCATAAAGAAACTATACACGTGAACTTATTATGGAAATTTGAGGTTGAATATTAAAATAAAACGAAGCATCGAACTATATATGTAACAAAACCGAAAAGATAAATAAATGAAAGAAATACGTTTTTCTGGTTTGACATATAAATTGAAAGCCTATTACTCTAATACTTCTACTTGCTGGAGTTTCGTAACCAATAACCTTAAATTCGTTTTAGACCAAATGAAAAAATAATCATCCCCTAACGAAATATGATCGGCTTCAATTATATCATGTCATCCAACAACACCTTACCTATCGTAAACAAAATATATGAACAAAAAATTTATTAGTAACATACATAAAAATACACTAAAAATAAAAGTATTTAATAACATCAAAAATGGATTCACAAACCTTGTTTGACCATTAATATTATGTGTACGAAGATTCTTAACCAATACGGACGTACTTTTACGCATCTGCGACATTTTGTAGAATGCAAAGTATATCTTCTTGTGAAATAATCTATCACATAACAAAAGTATGAAGAGATGTTAAGTAAAAACACTTTAGCTTTGTTTATTCGACAGTCGTTATTAGTTCACCAAGTAATAAACAACAAAATGGTATTATCGTTAAAAAAACGCTAAAAATGACAACATTTAAAAATAAGACATATAAATAACAACTATAGGATAATTAACAATTATAAAAAATTAATGTAGTCAACTTCTATCTTAGGTAACTTTATTTAAAAATAAGTCAGATATAATTTAAATTTAAAATTACTGTAATATATTGGAAGAATTTAATCAAAATTATATATAAAATTTTAAATTTTAAACCACTAACATGTCTAGGTACATTGAACCCACCTAAAAAGGAAATCCAATTAATGTTATTAACTTTACTTCCATAATATCCTCCAAATCAAAATTTTGAATTTTAAATCAAGTTATTATCTATCCTCTAAATAAGGAAATTATCAGACAAAAATACTAAAAACACATTTTTGACGTTTTCTAAGAATATTAATATATTCTTAAAACAGACTTCTAATAAAAATGATATTAGAAAACATACAAATGCTAGCATCTTGGAGGACATAATCATTAAAATACACTAAAAGTTCAAAAGTCAATTCCGTGTCTATTATTTTAATGATTTAAATCATATATATGTTAACACCTAATAAATGTTTTTAATATGATTGTTGAATAATTTGAATCTAATTAGTTATATAGAAACCAATAATTGTTGATTAGAGGTTATTAAAAATCAGGATAATTAACAATTATAAAAAATGAATGTAGTTAACTTCTATTTCAGGTAACTTTATTTAAAAATAAGTCAAATATAATTTAAATTTAAAATTACTATAATATATTGGAAGAATTTAATCAAAATTATATATAAAATTTTAAATTTTAAACCACTAACATCTCTAGGTACATTGAACCCACCTAAAATGAAATTTAATTAATTTTATTAACTCCAAATCGTTTACTTCCATATTATCCTTCGAATCAAATTTTTGAATTTAAAATCAAGTTATTATCTATCCTCTAAATGTGGAAATTATCAGTCAAAAATACCAAAACCACATTTTTTTGTCGTTTTTTAAGAATATTAATGTATTGTTAAAATTCTACGAATGAAATTATTATAGAAATCTGAAGTTCATAAAGTAAATACAACGAACCAACGTACTATTGATATAAATTAAACGAAAAGATAACAATAGCCATAAACATATATGATATGATTATTTGAAAAATAAGCTTATATATATTGTTAGGCCTTAAGGTTGTAGTATTTCAAAATCGCTCCACCAAGTTTTACTCATTCAACCCATATATGTATAAGCTTAATTATTGAAAATAGCCATAATACATGATGACTCAAAGATACAATATACGTTTACATCACCTGGACTAATTATCAACCTTTTATACATAATTCGTAAGATGAGCAAAAATCAAAGACCCTAATCACAAAACAAACATAATATGATCCAATTGAGAGTTTTTAGTTCATTAAATTAATTAACTAAATATATTTATGCAGATTCAACAAAAAAAAAAGAAAAGAAAAAAACATATCAGTATGGATAGCTTCGAGAACTTGCATATTGCACCTTCAAGATCAAAGATCAATAAAGCTATTTGTCAATTCCTTTATCAACATATGGGCATCCCTTGCTACCGAATCATGCACCCATAGCGAACCTGCAATCTATAACATGACTTTCAAATTTTAATAAAATAAAGAACAACATCAATATTAATACTTTACTATAACGATTTATAATTATAAGTGTACTTAAAATTTTAATAAAACTTTTAAAAACACAACTTAATCTAATGAAAAATTATAATCTATACATATAATAAAGTAAATCATATGGGGGACACATGTCGCTCTATTAGGTGATCTCAACTATTTTTTACCGCCTAAATAAGTAGATATAGATAATATTATTTAATAAGATTTAAATAAAAATATATTATTTTAATCCATAAATTTTATCTTTTTATCTTTTACCCTAAACAAATAGACAAAGACAATATTTATTAATAAAATTCAAACAAAAAATATATCCTAAACAAATAGATATAGATAATATTTGTTAATAAGATTCAAATAAATAATATATTATTTTAATCTATGAATTTTATCTTTTACTATTTTTTTCCATTTATATTTATCATGACTTTATTTCATAGTAGGGATTAATAAAACTGAATTATAATAAAATAAGCATAGGTAACTCATGGCTTCTACTAATGTTTTAGATTTTTAATTTAAAAATATAAATAAAAATACAAGTAATAATTTTATCTTTTTATCTTTTACTGTTTTGTTTTCCATACTAAATTATAAAAAAAATATATTTAAAAAAAACACGTGTATTGCACGGGTTGAATAAATTTAATTTTGCATACCAAATAATAAAATTGATAAATATAAATGGAAAACAAAACAGTACAAGATAAAAAGATAAAATTGTTACTTGTATTTTCATTTATTACTTGAATCTTATTAACAAATATTATCTATATATATTTGTTTAGGGTAAAAGATAAAACGATAAAATTTATGGATAAAAATAATATATTTTTTATTTAAATCTTCGGTCGCCAGAAAAGCATTTTTGGCCGAAAAACTCATTTTTGGCCGGAAAACTCATTTATTTGTCCCAAACCTCTTTGTGACCTTATTACTTACTTTAGGAACCTTTTTCTACTAAAAACCCCAATTATTGAGGTCGCCGTAAATTCTTTTATCGCCAGAAAACTTCTTTTTATCCGGAAAACTCAAGTTTTTTGCTGGAAAACTCAACATTTTCGTCTTAAACCTTTTTGTAACCTTAGATCGAACATTTAGGAACCTTTTTCCGACTAAAAGCGTTTTTCCGGTGATCGAAGACTAACCCACATTAGGGTTCTGTTAGTCAGGGTCCATTGGAAGCTAATATGTTAATAGTTGGGACAACCACTCAACCAGTGGTTATTTTTTAAATTGGAACTGTTAGCGGGCAACGGCGAATAATTTTTTTTTGGGTAAAGGGTTACCCCGGTGATTTTATATATATAACAAAAAAAAACCCAAGTAGGAAGCTGACATACTCCCTAGTTCTCTTAGTGACGGCGAATAATTGAGATTATTAAAATCCAATATTCCTTTCTTTAATTCAACTTTTCCCAGGTTTTGTTGGTGTGAATTTTGATGACTTTGTCTTTTTATTTTATTATTTTAGGAGGTTTATCCGATGAAATTCAATGTTATTGGAGGTTTCTCCCATGAAATTCAATGTTGTTAATGACAACTTATGAATTTATCATGTATGTTCAATCAAAACTATCAAGAGTAGATTAAAAATAATAAGTAATTACAAATAATAAATTATATCGTTTTCATTAATCAACCCGTGTAACACACGGGGCCATAACCTAGTATTATTATAATTTTAACTATATTTGCTTATCCATAAGAATTATCTCGATAGAGTATAGAGTAGCAGTTGGTTTAGATGTACATCTGTTTCCTCCAAAACCTAATTATCCTTACATTTATTGTATAATTGGATTCAAAATATTCGGTTTATTCAGTAAATTGGTATTTCTTGTTTCCATTTTTCTTTTGTGGTATCATAACCAACATACATAAATCAACAAATTATAGTATTAATTTTGAATAATTTGCAGTATTAATGCAAAAATAATGTAAGCATCGTTTATTCACTTATTTGAAATCCACATGATATATTGATGTAGACATTACTAAGGCTATAGGGTGTGGTCATGACCCTTATAGTCACCAGGACCCTCCAAATCAGCGTTATGTTACATGCTTCTGACCCATCATCCAAAGCCACTACCATGAGGTTGTGGTTATAACGCAAACCACTATTCTCTTATTTTAAATTTTTTTTTGGGTAAAGGGTTACCCCGATGAATTTTATAAATGAAACAAAACCGAACAAGGGTGTGTCAAAGCAACACACCAACTAGACTTGACATACCAAGCCTAGGAAAACAAGGAATATAACCAAACTAAAAAACAACCAAAAAAAACGTCTCTAGCTCAACAACCATGACAACCAAAACATAAAACTCCGAATTAAGCCTCTAGCCCGGATCCGTTTCTATATCTTCGATCTTCCATGTCTGGAAAATTCTTTCCTTCGTTGAAGCCACCCGAAATCTGAAACCCATGAGCCGCAAACGAACCGTCTTCTTAATCACCTCAGCCACTTGATCTACCGTTCTCTTGCTATTCTTGAAGAGCCTGTTGTTTCTCTCTTGCCATATATAGTACGAAGAAGCTGAGCAATTAATAACTTGCACACAATATGATCCACATTCTTGGATTTAGCATGTTGCTCCACCCAAGATAAAACCGAGTACCACGTATCGTCAACATTGCCCAAGTTAACCAATTTCTTGACCTCGTTCCATGTATGAGCCGCAAAAGCACATCTGAAAAATAAATGGTCCCGACTGTCGCGATCAAAATTACACAACGGACAACACATTAAATTCCAATTGGTGTGACTACCCGCTTCCCACACTGCCAATCTATCCTGCGTCTTTAGTTTGTTTCTAAAAGCCAGCCATAAATGAAACGAATGTCGCGGAATGCATTGAGAATACCAAACCATATCAGCCCATACCACCTGATTTTCACGTTTCCGAATTGTGTCCCAAACTACTGCCGACTGAAAATCACATGTCTTCCCCTCCAAGTTTTTCCAAACCAATCTATCCATAGCATTAGGCACCATAAAAGGAACCGATATTGTAATTAACACTGGAAAAAGATCTAGCCAAGCCTGAGGCCATCTCCAATTACCATTCTGATCAACCATATCCGCAACCGTAGACCGTAAGGAAAACCCAGCATTAGCAATGGCTCTTGGCGTGATAAACGAGCTAAGGGGACTTAACGAACACCACATATCACTCCATACATTAGTTTGAGCACCACTCTTAATAGAAGACCAAATGTGAGGCCGAATGATATGACGGATGGACAAGATCTTTCGCCACCCCTAACTCATACTCCCTCTGCACGGAACTTCCCAGAAATTTCGACCTTTGAGCTTGTAAGGAAAAAGAAATATTGAAAAAGGAAAGGATGCCATGGTTACGATGGTTTAATCCATGCCAACTAATGAAGCAAAAGGGTGGTGTAGCAATCCATTAATGGTCCTATGTGGAGATTGATGACCCAACCCATACCCCTCACACCATTTAGCCTAATAGAAATAAAAATATTGAAATATAAGTTATACAATGCAAAGATAACACTAATACTTTATCATTGAAAAAATAGGTTAGAGTTTCTTTAGATACTTTAATAAAAAATTTTATTAATTTTTATTATGGAAATGATTGAATGGCTAATTTTTTTTTGGGTAAAGGGTTACCCCGGTAAATTTTATAAATAATCAAAGAACAGGGTGTGACAAAAGTTGCCACACACTACTAGACTTGACAACCCAAGCCTAGGCAAAACAAACCAACACAACCCAAACTAAATACAGCCATGCCAAAAAGACAAAAACAATAACCGACCCAACAAAACTACTAACGAACTACACTAGACAACTATCACTAGCCATTAACCCGGGTCATCCTCCTTAATCTTCCATCTATCCAATAGCTTCCGATGGTTAACATCACCGCTCACCTTGAACCCCATAATCCGAAGCCGCACTATATCAAGAATCAGCTGTGCTACCGTATTTTCACTCCGTTGCAGGTTTGAAAACAGTCGGTTGTTACGTTCTTGCCATATGAAGTATGTAGAAGCCGCTACAACAAGCTTGCACACAATATGCTCCAGCTTCTTTGAGTTCGCATGCTGATCAACCCAAGCCATTACCGAACTCCACGTATCATTAACCATCCCCATATCAACCCTTTTGTTGACAATGTTCCAAACCTTAGCCGAAAAACAGCATTGAAAGAATAGATGATCTCGTGAGTCTCGACCATACTTACATAAAGGACAACACATAAGTATTAGGTTCGTCTCACTCCCCGCTTCCCACACCGCCAATCTATCTTGAGTTTTCAGCTTGTTTGTTATCACCAACCAAATATGGAACGAATGTCTTGGAATACATTGGCCATACCACACCATGTTTACCCATGCCACCTTGTTCTCCCTAACCCGCAAATTATTCCATGCCTCCCAAGAAGTAAAGTGACCTATTTTCCCATCAAAACTTTTCCATCCAAACCTGTCCTCCATATCTTGAGCGATGACAGGCCGTGCCACATTTATTAGAACCGGAAAGAGATCCAACCACGCCTGTGGCCATCGCCAATCCCCATTACTATCAATGATGTCAGCCACTGTATTTGTCAAAGTAAAACCTTCTCGAGCTATCATCCTTGGAGTGATGAAATGTCGAATGGGACTGCATGAACACCAATTGTCACTCCACACATTAGTCCCGTTACCGTTACCAATAGACTTCCAAACAAACGGACGAACTAAACTTCGAATGGCTAATATCTTCCGCCAACTCCAAGTCAGATTCCCCCGTGCTGGAATCTCCCAAAAGTTCCGACCTTTTAACCTGTAAGCATGAATCCATTGGACCCATAGAGATTCTCTATTGGTGATGATACTCCAAATATGCGACGTGATAAGGGCTTTGTTAACCTCCGATATACTACGGATACCAAGGCCTCCCTCCTCCTTTGGTTTGCAAACATCTTTCCATGGATTGTAAATTAAGGATTTAAATACTTTAATCAAAATCTTTATTAATTTTTATTATGGAAATGATTGAATGGCTAATTTCATGATTGTAAATTAAGAAAATAACTGAGAAAATTTTCTTACATTTAATTTAAGAAGCTAATTAAAGATTTGTTATTATTAATGATATTAACATATATGAGAATGTGTAAAGCAATTATAGATATATGGATGAGATGAGTCTTAAACAATATTTTAAAAACTAGTTTTTAAATCATACCGGATTAGACTCGAAAATGGTTTAACCGGTTCAAACGGGTTGTACCAGACAGTTCAACCGTGTTGACTAATAAACCATATAAATTCATATAATATAATTTTAACTCAAAAAATAATCCAAACTATATCATTCCATAATACATAAATATTCCAGAAGTTAATCCATGGTCAAAAAATAACCAAAACGTTCACTGTCAACGTCATCCTCATCAAGTTAATCCATTGGAGTGTTGAATGCACCAAGTTCATGATCGTTTAAAAGATGAGTAGTCACCTTTTTAGGGTCATAAAAATTAAAAGCTTTAATTTTCAACCTTTGACCCGGTATAAACCGGTACCGGTACACCGGTTTAAACTGGTATAACCCAATTTACCGGCGGGAAAACTTCTTTGTCGTTTTCTTAGTTTAACGGTATGATTCGTACCGGCCAAGCATCCGGCATCCGGTTCAACTGACTGGTTTTTAAAACATTGGTCTTAAATAATGAAGAACTTGTTAATTGACTATGAAAAAAAAAACTAATTCCATCATGTCTATATTACGGTGTCGAGTTCAAATATATAATGAAAATTCTAATTAGAATTTAGAGAGTATCTAATAATTCGTTTTACTCCATGACAAAAAATATCGTCATACATAAATAAAGGCAACAGTTTGTACAACATATATGAAACTTTAATATCAATATGATGATAACTATTGAGTGCAAACTCTTCTATAGGTTTTGCTTCCTTAGCGTCCAAGCAAAAGCATTTTGTTGGTTGAAAATACTTTGAAACCATATTCATGTAAACAAAAAAAAAATGAAACAAAGAACTATATTGTTGAAATGAGTACTAATAATAAAACTTTAAAACATGTTTTGTGACAACCCGAGATTTCAAGGCCCTTCCTCAACACGTTACTCATTTCACATAGCGTTTTCGTAATTTGTTTGCATTATAACTTGTTCATGTTCCATATATGTTTGGTGCTTTGTATTGTTGTTTTGTATTACTGTTGGATTAAGTAATAAAAGCTTATAAGATTTAGATAAACTCATCATAAACATTCCTAATCAGTTTGCATGTTGGCCATGTAACTTTATAGGTCCAACTACAAAGCATGTAGTGTTTAAAACACTAGTGCCTTGCATGTGATACTTGCATGTGATCATTGGTATTCGTTCAGTGTATGCATGTAGTACGTAACTTTCCACTAGAATTTCATCATCATTCCGTCTCCGACGAAACATGGGGGTCGTCCAATGAGTTTCGTCGTCTGGGCCCAGTTCGAGGCCCAGTTCGGCCGGCCATGTTTACGTGTATATATATTCAACCCATGGGAAACCCTAAAACACTATTGCCCTCTTCCCTCATAACTGTCACACCCCCAAAATCCACCTGCGGAGTATCACCGCTTGGGAGCGTGACTGACCAGGATCAAGCCACCAATCATATTGAACATGTAATTAATATTAAGTGAAATAAATGTAAACCATCCATCCAATACGATAGGTGTTCAAAACATAACCATAGTTTCAAAATGTAGCGGAAGCATAGTAAATAATCCAACAATAGTTAATAGTTTTAAATGTCATAATAGTTCAACGTAGAGACCACGATCCTTGTCCACAACGACCCGCTTCTCCAGTGCAAGCTCCAAGTACCTAACGATCTGCAAGGCATGTAACAGAATGATCAACAAACTAGTTGAGCGAGTTCACAGTAAGTAAGTGCGTAACAGTAAGTAACGGGTGGCTCTACTAGGCCAATAGTAAGTTATACAGGTGGGGGCTTCCCATGTTATGTGACCACTAGACTATTCGTATCAACTACTCGTATCATCCCTGTTCTTCGTCCGAGAACAGTAGCGCGTATGGGGTGTGCGTAGGTTTTACGCACGTATCCTTCACAACCGAGGATAGAAGTAAGTAATGCGTACACGTAGGTTTTACGTGCGTGCCTGACATCCGAGGCAGTAATTGGCATATGACCACGTAGGTGTTATCCTAACCTACGGAACCGAGGATAGAAGTAAGTAATGCGTACACGTAGGTTTTACGTGCGTGCCTGACATCCGAGGCAGTAAATGGCATATGACCACGTAGGTGTTATCCTAACCTACGGAACCGTCCTGACATCCGAGGACCATGGTAGGTGATAGTCTAGGAAAAGCATATACACGTTCTTAGTCAATGGTAACCTTTATCCCATTCCCACGACCCGGGAATCCCATGCCTTAGTAGAAGTGTGAACTCACCTTGGTTTGCTCGGTATGTTATTGCTTCTAGGGTTTATAAATCTCTAAGTCCGTAACACACGACCTAGGATGTGTTGCACATGATACGATGTAAGTGTTTGCATCAAATAGGGTTTGCAAATCGTTGTCATTCAAGCAGTTGTGTCTTGTGTGTTTATTGTGTACATGATGATATCATATAGAATGTTCACGCATGTAAAATCATACAATTATACATATATAGAATCATCCCTCACACAAACGGTTAATCATATTCACATAATTCATGTGTCACGTCTTTGTTTTCATAGTTTAGTCTAACGTGTATAACAATTTAAGGATCACCGTTATCATACTTAACAGATTAACATCAACTAAACTTCACAAGTTTAACGTATTCAGGGAATCAAGGTGTCATACATAGCTTAACGGAATCAGCATAATATATCATGCAGCTACTTGTTTCAAATTGATCATTATACAATATCAGGCAGTTACACATCATCAGGTAATTACACAGCATCAGACATAGCACAACATCAGACAAGTGTGGGGGGGCTTCCCCTGTTTGACAGTCGGACATTACTTGGTCTCTTATACTAAAACTCGGTCCATATGTTTATCAAATAACTCGGTCCATAACACTGGTATATAACTCGGACTGAACTCTATTTAATTAAACTCAGACATAAGACTTTAATACATAAAGTTCGGACCAAACAAGGGCTGCTAAACTCGGACCATATGCATTAGCAATTAAACTCGGACATAGGGGCTTTGGGGAGTTAAACTCGGACTAGGGGGGGTTTCTTAAACTCGGGCATCATTCATTCCACAAACTCGGACCAATTTAGGTGGGGGGGGGGGGGTTTCCTTGCATTAAACTCGGTCCAACATATCCTCTTAAACTCGGTCCAAAGACAATCATTAAGCTCGGTCCAAGACCATCCTTTAAACTCGGACCATTATGTGAGGGTTACAATACTCGGACATGACCACTCATCCTCAAACTCGGACATGTTTACTTGATTAAACTCGGACATGAGTTAAGGATTAAAGTCGGACTATTGTGAGCTTCTCATACTCGGACTTGCATTCCATACAAACTCGGTCCACAATCAAGTATAAACTCAGGCAACATTCAAGTAGTAAACTCAGACTCTTATACACATAAAGGTTACAAACTCAGACATAACAATACGTTTCACAGGATCAAGAATATCAAATCAGTTACGTTCTGTATTATCTAACCCTAATATCATACACAGTGACGGCAGAATCAAAATCAACTGATCGATGTCAAGCAACAGTAACCATCTCAAGAACAATCTATCAATTACGCAGTTAATCATCATCATAATCACAATTATCCATCATCAAACCAAAATCACAGAGTATAATATGAGGAACTAGGGTTTTCCATGAACACATACTCAAGAAATCTATAAACAATAATCATTTGATAGAACCAAGAAATCAACAAACAATAATCAATTACCTTGTGATAATCCTAGAGAAATGTAGAATCAAAAGTGATGAATGCCTTGTGCCAATGATGGTGGTGATGATGATTGCTAGAGAGATGAATGTACGTGCTTTGGTTTTTGTGCCCAATGATTAGTGAAAGAGTTTAGGGTTATGTATTACTAGAATTCCCCTAATTGTCCTCTACGTCCTCAAGTATTATATTTTATAATAGTGCACTATTCCAATTAATTACACGGTTTCACCACCAAGTTTACACATTTGACAAGTTTCTCATAATTAACACATAGTCATGCACAATTACACAATACACTTCACTATACCAAAACGTTTATATAGCAATCAATTGTGCAATTTAAACAGCTAAACAATACTTGAACGTGCAATAAATGCGAAATAAGAATCTTGGAAATTTGAGTTGTCACATTATCCCCAACTTGAAAGAAATTTCGTCCCGAAATTTGGTACGCACTCACTGAGGAAGCTAGGTAAGTTATATCGTTCACTGGTTTTCCTGGGGTGTCACATCATCCCCCCGTTGATTTGGAATTTCGTCCCGAAATTCAGTAGTAGTAGCTTCAGCCTCAGTAGTGGATGCATTGGTTTCGAATAATTGGGGGTACTTTTCTGTCATCTGGTCTTCGCGTTCCCAGGTGTACTCTGGGCCACGTCGGGAGTTCCAACGAACTCGAACAAGAGGGATTCTCTTGTGTTTGAGGACCTTAACATCCCGGTCCGTGATTTCAACTGGTTCCTCGACGAACTGCCACCGCTCGTCGATAGTGAGTTCCTTAAAAGGAACTATGAGGGTCTCATCTGACAGGCACTTCTTCAGATTCGACACGTGAAATACATTGTGAACTGCACCGAGTTCAGCTGGTAGGTTTAGTCTGTAGGCTACTGGGCCTATTCTTTCAGTGATTTCGAACGGTCCAACACACCGTTGATTGAATTTGCTTCGTTTACCAAATCGAACCACACCCTTCCAGGGTGAGACTTTAAGTAAAACCCGGTCCCCGACCTGAGATTCCAATGGCCTATTGCGCTTATCCGCGTAGGCTTTCTGATGGTCGCGTGCTGCCGCCATGCGTCGTCGTATCTGTGCAATCCGTTCAGTAGCGTCAACTACCATTTCTGGTCCTGTAATCTGACTATCCCCCACCTCTGCCCAACAGAGAGGTGACCGGCATTTACGTCCGTACAATGCCTCGAATGGAGCGGCTCGTATGCTGGTGTGATAACTGTTATAATACGAAGACTCCACCAAAGGGAGATGTTTTTCCCCGCCGTTGCCGAAATCGATAACACATGCCTGAAGCATGTCTTCAAGAGTCTGGATCGTTCGCTCAGACTGCCCATCGGTCTGAGGATGTTACGCTGTGCTCATGTCTAATCGTGAGCCGAAGGATTTGTGCATCGCTTGCCATAGCTCTGACGTGAATCGTGCATCCCGATCCGAAATGATGGAGGTGGGCACCCCGTGCCTCGAAACAACTTCTTTAAGATAGATGTCTGCGAGAGTGGAGAACTTATCCGTTTCCTTTATAGCCAGGAAGTGTGCAGACTTGGTGAGTCGATCCACGATCACCCATATAGTATCATTCCCACGCTGGGATCTAGGTAAGCCTGTAACAAAGTCCATGGAAATCTCTTCCCATTTCCATTGAGGTATCTTAGGCTGCTGAAGTAGGCCTGAGGGTTTCTGGTACTCTGTCTTGACTCTCGCACAAGTCGAATATTTGCCGACGTAAGTTGCAATGCGGGCCTCCATGCTAGGCCACCAATATGTAGTTCTGATATCGGGGTACATTTTATCCGAACCTGGATGTACCGAGTAGCGAGACTTATGAGTTTCATCCATCACAAGTTCTCGTAAGCCGCCATATAGCGGGACCCAATTATGTCCTGTCACCTAGTAGGCGTCGTCTTCCTTTTGTTCTAATCGTTGCCTTGAACCGCGTAAGGCTTCAGCCATGACGTTTTCGGATTTCAATGCTTCAACCTGAGTATTTCGTATCTGTGCAGGAAGATCAGACTGAATAGTGAGCTACAGAGCTCGTACACACCTAGGTAAAGTGTCTTTTCGACTGAGGGCGTCGGCCACAACATTGGCCTTGCCTGGATGATGCTTGATGGCGCATTCGTAGTCGTTCAGAAGTTCAACCCATCTCCGTTGACGCATATTCAAATCCTTTTGCTTAAGAATATGCTCGAGACTCCTGTGATCGGTGTAAATCGTGCACCTGGTACCGTACAGGCAGTGTCGCCATATCTTAAGCGCGAAAACAACAGCTCCCAGCTCTGAGTCGTGCGTCGTATAGTTCCGTTCGTGAACCTTAAGTTGGCGAGAGGCGTAGGCAATAACTTTATCCCGCTGCATCAATACGCAACCAAGACCCTGTATTGATGCGTCACAATGTACAACGAAGTCATCCGTGCCCTCTGATAATGAGAGAATAGGCGCGCTGCAACGCCTATCCTTTAGGTACTGAAAAGCGGTTTCCTGGGACTCTCCCCAGCGATAGGTGACACCCTTCTGTGTCAGTAGCGTAAGCGGCTGTGCGATCTTAGAAAAGTCTTTGATGAATCGCCGATAGTAACCTGCCAAACCCAAGGATTGGCGTATCCCCGTCGGTGTACGCGGTGCAGGCCAGTTTCTGACCGAATCTACCTTGGGTGGCCCAAGAAGTGGACTCCACTAAGCCAGAAGTCGCATTTTGAAGACTTTGCGTACAGTTGCTCTTTCGTAGAAGTTCCAAGATAAGATGTAGGTGCTGCACGTGTTCCTCCTGACTCTTGGAATAGATCAGAATGTCGTCGATGAAAACAATGACGAATTTGTCAAAATAGAGTTTGCACACCCTGTTCATAAGGTCCATAAATACGGCAGGTGCGTTCAATAGTATCAAACCATCCATCATATCAAACATAAAGTATAATAGGTAAAATAATTCATAAAACCCAACACGATTAATGTTCAAACCAAACTTTGTTTGAGTAGCGTAAACATAATAATGAAAACCCAAAATAAGTTATAAGTTCAAATATCGTTCATTGCGTCTCCTTGACCAACCATGTACACGCTGCCCCGGCATCATGGTTTCCATTTCTTCCCCCAACGCTTTCCCCGTTGTCGTCCCTGTTTCCATGGTTGTTCTGGTCCTGGATTAATTGAGGGCAATCGCGTTTAAAATGACCTTCAGCTCCACACTGGAAACATCCCCCGTTCCCACGCTGTGGCTGCTGCTGTGTGTTCTGTGGAGCTGGTAGTTGCAGTTGCCGGTTCTGTGATGGTTGAGGCGGTTGTTGTTGTTCTTGGGTTACAGGACGTGAGTTTCGACAATCCTTTGCTTCATGGCCAATCTTGAGACATCTCTGACATTGTTCCTTGCGACACCATCCACTGTGGTGTCTGTTGCACCTGTTACATAGTGGGTGAATTCCCCGATATCCACCCTGCCCCTGGTTGCCTGAAGAGTGCTGACTGGGACTCTGATATCGGTCAGTCTTTTGCTGCTGAACCTGTGACCGAACTGAAGCTGATCCCTTGCTGGAATCCCCATCCCATTTTCTTTTGTTGTCTCTGGGAGTAGCAGAAGTAGTGACAGCAGTTGTGGTAGTACTGTTGCATTTTGGCAGCTTGTTCTGATCCACTGCCTGATCTGTGAGACGATGAGCAAGACGAGTGACTTGCTGGATAGTGCCAAGGTTAGCGGCAGTCACATGACTCTGAATTTCTGGCACCAGACCCTTGAGATACCGCTCGATACGTTTGGTGGGAGGGTCTACCATAGTAGGACAAAATGTGGCTAATTCATTCGATCTCTTCGTATAAACTTCAATTTCAGACCCCACCATCCGTAGGTTGAGGAACTCTACCTCTAGTTTGTGGATGTCCTCTCGACTGCAAAACTCATCCTTAATTAAGTCTTTGAACTCGTTCCAGGGAGTGGCATTAGCAGCTGCCAGCCCTAACATCTGAACCTGTGCTTTCCACCAGGTTAATGCAGCACCTTCGAGTGTTCTAGTAGCAAACTTTACCCTACGTGACTCAGGGCAATCATGCACCTCGAAGTCAGTTTCGAGTCTCTCGAACCAATGAAGGAGACCTTCAACCCCCTCAGTTCCACTGAAGGTACTAGGTTGACAATCCTTGAGATTTTTGAAGGTGCAAGCAGGTGACTGAACGTGTTGACCTCCTGCTTGTATGGCTGCCAGTGCCGCAGCAATTCGTTCGTTAATGAGAGCCGTCAACTGGGCTTGTGTCATGTTAATTCGTGCGGCCATTGATCTTCACATCAAAGGCAACATAAGTGAGAAAAGTTCGCGAATAGTGCGATGACAGAAGAGTGTAAGCACGTAAGTGTTCTCAAGCAATAACAAGTAGTGAGCAAAGTAATGTAAGCATACTACGAGCAAAGTTCTATGCAGTTCTAGCAAGCAGGTAACAAACATAAACCTTATTACCTAGGATGTCGAGTCTTGCACGTGGAGCGAAGCGTCGTTGTGGATCGTTGAGAGCACTGTTCTGGTTATAGTCTGGTTTTAATGAAAACGTTTTTCCATATTAAAACCAAGTTCTCTATAACCAATGGCTCTGATACCAATCTGTCACACCCCCAAAATCCACCTGCGGAGTATCACCGCTTGGGAGCGTGACTGACCAGGATCAAGCCACCAATCATATTGAACATGTAATTAATATTAAGTGAAATAAATGTAAACCATCCATCCAATACGATAGGTGTTCAAAACATAACCATAGTTTCAAAATGTAGCGGAAGCATAGTAAATAATCCAACAATAGTTAATAGTTTTAAATGTCATAATAGTTCAACGTAGAGACCACGATCCTTGTCCACAACGACCCGCTTCTCCAGTGCAAGCTCCAAGTACCTAACGATCTGCAAGGCATGTAACAGAATGATCAACAAACTAGTTGAGCGAGTTCACAGTAAGTAAGTGCGTAACAGTAAGTAACGGGTGGCTCTACTAGGCCAATAGTAAGTTATACAGGTGGGGGCTTCCCATGTTATGTGACCACTAGACTATTCGTATCAACTACTCGTATCATCCCTGTTCTTCGTCCGAGAACAGTAGCGCGTATGGGGTGTGCGTAGGTTTTACGCACGTATCCTTCACAACCGAGGATAGAAGTAAGTAATGCGTACACGTAGGTTTTACGTGCGTGCCTGACATCCGAGGCAGTAATTGGCATATGACCACGTAGGTGTTATCCTAACCTACGGAACCGAGGATAGAAGTAAGTAATGCGTACACGTAGGTTTTACGTGCGTGCCTGACATCCGAGGCAGTAAATGGCATATGACCACGTAGGTGTTATCCTAACCTACGGAACCGTCCTGACATCCGAGGACCATGGTAGGTGATAGTCTAGGAAAAGCATATACACGTTCTTAGTCAATGGTAACCTTTATCCCATTCCCACGACCCGGGAATCCCATGCCTTAGTAGAAGTGTGAACTCACCTTGGTTTGCTCGGTATGTTATTGCTTCTAGGGTTTATAAATCTCTAAGTCCGTAACACACGACCTAGGATGTGTTGCACATGATACGATGTAAGTGTTTGCATCAAATAGGGTTTGCAAATCGTTGTCATTCAAGCAGTTGTGTCTTGTGTGTTTATTGTGTACATGATGATATCATATAGAATGTTCACGCATGTAAAATCATACAATTATACATATATAGAATCATCCCTCACACAAACGGTTAATCATATTCACATAATTCATGTGTCACGTCTTTGTTTTCATAGTTTAGTCTAACGTGTATAACAATTTAAGGATCACCGTTATCATACTTAACAGATTAACATCAACTAAACTTCACAAGTTTAACGTAGTCAGGGAATCAAGGTGTCATACATAGCTTAACGGAATCAGCATAATATATCATGCAGCTACTTGTTTCAAATTGATCATTATACAATATCAGGCAGTTACACATCATCAGGTAATTACACAGCATCAGACATAGCACAACATCAGACAAGTGTGGGGGGGCTTCCCCTGTTTGACAGTCGGACATTACTTGGTCTCTTATACTAAAACTCGGTCCATATGTTTATCAAATAACTCGGTCCATAACACTGGTATATAACTCGGACTGAACTCTATTTAATTAAACTCAGACATAAGACTTTAATACATAAAGTTCGGACCAAACAAGGGCTGCTAAACTCGGACCATATGCATTAGCAATTAAACTCGGACATAGGGGCTTTGGGGAGTTAAACTCGGACTAGGGGGGGTTTCTTAAACTCGGGCATCATTCATTCCACAAACTCGGACCAATTTAGGTGGGGGGGGGGGTTTCCTTGCATTAAACTCGGTCCAACATATCCTCTTAAACTCGGTCCAAAGACAATCATTAAGCTCGGTCCAAGACCATCCTTTAAACTCGGACCATTATGTGAGGGTTACAATACTCGGACATGACCACTCATCCTCAAACTCGGACATGTTTACTTGATTAAACTCGGACATGAGTTAAGGATTAAAGTCGGACTATTGTGAGCTTCTCATACTCGGACTTGCATTCCATACAAACTCGGTCCACAATCAAGTATAAACTCAGGCAACATTCAAGTAGTAAACTCAGACTCTTATACACATAAAGGTTACAAACTCAGACATAACAATACGTTTCACAGGATCAAGAATATCAAATCAGTTACGTTCTGTATTATCTAACCCTAATATCATACACAGTGACGGCAGAATCAAAATCAACTGATCGATGTCAAGCAACAGTAACCATCTCAAGAACAATCTATCAATTACGCAGTTAATCATCATCATAATCACAATTATCCATCATCAAACCAAAATCACAGAGTATAATATGAGGAACTAGGGTTTTCCATGAACACATACTCAAGAAATCTATAAACAATAATCATTTGATAGAACCAAGAAATCAACAAACAATAATCAATTACCTTGTGATAATCCTAGAGAAATGTAGAATCAAAAGTGATGAATGCCTTGTGCCAATGATGGTGGTGATGATGATTGCTAGAGAGATGAATGTACGTGCTTTGGTTTTTGTGCCCAATGATTAGTGAAAGAGTTTAGGGTTATGTATTACTAGAATTCCCCTAATTGTCCTCTACGTCCTCAAGTATTATATTTTATAATAGTGCACTATTCCAATTAATTACACGGTTTCACCACCAAGTTTACACATTTGACAAGTTTCTCATAATTAACACATAGTCATGCACAATTACACAATACACTTCACTATACCAAAACGTTTATATAGCAATCAATTGTGCAATTTAAACAGCTAAACAATACTTGAACGTGCAATAAATGCGAAATAAGAATCTTGGAAATTTGAGTTGTCACAATAACCGACGGCTGTATCTGCTTTTTGGAAGTCTTTGTGTCTCTAGATCAAATTAATCCATCCAATATCACGGTAAGCATTCTTTTGCTTATTTGTGATTATAGTTTTGTTGACAACTGGGTTGTTTAGGGTTGATCATTATTGTGTGTGTGTTTTGAATATGTAATACAACATGAATCGGATGAACTGTTAATTGGGCATGATGACCAGGGTTTGAATGATCTGATTGTCTACGGTTAGGGAGTCGATTTCATATATGAATACAACTGATTAATTGATGCGATGATCATGCTTATGTGTGTTAACGGTAAAGGATTAGGGTGGTTGTTGTTCATGACGCATCGTGGGGAAGAAAGCCTCGGCGAAAGGCGTTGAGTTTCGTCGACAGGAAACCAAACAGAATGTAACTTTGAATGATTTAATATTGTATGATTAGACACATCATTAATTAGACACATGAGACATCATGTGATTCACTATACACAATCATTTTGGTGATTAAGTTGTCGGCCCATGTGTAGACTTCATTAAATACTTATGAATATGTGTATACATCATTACATCACACTATTATTTGGCGGCCCATGTGATTAGGTTGGGTGACCCAATGAAGCTTTATCATTAATTGAAATTATGTCAGCAACCTTTATTAAAGTTATCATATGTTCATGTGAATGGATAGTGTTGTCAGATTGCATATGCTTTGCTAGTAATTCCTATTACATAGTGTGATCACTCGATCGAGCCACATAGTCACCCGATCCTGATCAGTTGACTATTGAATGTTGTTACGAAACATACATGTGGGTTCGGATATACATGAGTAGAATAACTGTTATGTGCCATTCGGTGATTATTGCATGTACGCACACTATGATTATGATCTATACGAAAACCTTACGAATGTAAACTAATATCGCATACGTGAATACCATAGGCTGTGATTGTGTAAGTGTGAGCAAGTAGCAAATCATACCGAGCACACCAAGGTGAGTTCACTGCACTTTTCTAAGCATGCGTCCCGGTGGTTTGGGACATCTGGTAAACGTTTCTGAAGGGGATACTGGGTAAACTGTTTAATTGGGATGTTGGTTATTGAACACAGTATAAATCATGTAAGACCCCGTACATCTACCGTGTTGCTGAAGAAGCAACGAGGTATTTAGTTGATAGCGCTATTAGGTTTGGCACCCTCACACCGGGCCGAAAGGACGGGCGTGAACTAATTACCTGGACTTCATGACCAATGCCTAGTTAGAGGCATTGGGGTTGGGCATTCTCATCGTGTACATATAAGACCCCTTACATCTATTCAAGGTTGTTTGATACCTTGACCTCATGACCAAAGCCTAAATGGAGGCATTGGGGTTGGGCATTCACATCTAGTCGCCACATACGGTAATCGAGTAATAACAACATCAAAACAAAACGTTGAACTGTCTTAAACACACATCTGGTAACTAAACGCGTTGATAAAACTTTGAACTCACCAGCGTCGTCTGACACACTTGTCTGCATGCTTGCAGGTCGTTAGGATTCGTGACATGGACTTGCTATCTGGGAGTGCTGGAGTGGTCATGGATCAAGGCTCATGAGTTAATATATATTTGATACATTGATTTTGAACACTTATTATGAAACAGTTGTTAAACAATTTACTATATGCTTCCGCTACACAACTCTTGGATTCAATCTTATGCTTGACATTTACTATTGGTAATTAATGACATGTTTTATTTAAATATTTATCATTGGTTCAATGTGATTGGTGGCTCGAACTCTGATGCGTCACACTTTCCGCGGTGTACCCGCATGTGGTATTTTGGGGGTGTGACAGTTTGGTATCAGAACACGAGCAAGGAACACCTAAGCCTTATTTTGGAACTCTTGAGGAAGGAGCAGTTGTATGCGAAGTTTTCTAAGTGTGATTTCTGGATTCGGGAAGTGCATTTCCTTGGGCACGTTGTTAACGAAAAGGGGATACATGTGGATCCTGCAAAAGTAGATGTGGTTAAAAATCGGGCAGCACCAAAGACTCATTCTGAGGTGCGACAATTTCTCGGTCTCGCTGGATATTACCGGAGGTTTATTAAAGATTTTTTTCGAAAATCGCGCAACCCCTCACCTCGCTGACACAGAAGAACACGGCATACTCTTGGAGAACAAAGCAGGAAAAGGCTTTCCAATTGTTAAAACGGAAACTTTGCAGTGCACCGATCTTGTCTTTACCGGAGGGTACCGAAGATTTTGTGGTCTATTGTGATGCGTCGATTCAGGGTCTCGGCTGTGTGTTGATGCAACGCGAGAAGGTGATAGCCTATGCTTCGCGACAGTTGAAGGTTCACGAGAAAAAAACTACACGACACACGACTTGGAGTTAGGGGCTGTGGTATTTGCGTTGAAGATCTGGAGGCACTATCTGTACGGTACCAAATGCACCATCTACACCGACCATAGGAGTCTTCAGCATATCTTCGACCAGAAAGAATTGAATATGCGACAACGACGATGGGTTGAGCTATTGAATGATTACGAATGTGCCATCAAGTATCATCCGGGCAAGGCGAATGTCGTAGCTGACGCCCTCAGCCGAAAGGATAATGCACCTAGGCGTGTGCGAGCGTTGCAACTCACGATTCAGTCAAATCTTCCTTCCCAGATACGAGACGCTCAGGTAGAAGCATTGAAACCAGAAAACGTCCGGGCTGTAGCTTTACGCGGCTCGAGGCAGCGGTTAGAACAAAAGGGAGACGGTGCCTACTACGTAACCGGACGCATCTGGGTCCCATTCTATGGCAATTTACGAGAACTCGTGATGGAAGAGGCACATAAGTCGCGTTACTCCGTACATCCTGGTTCAGATAAAATGTACCATGACTTGAAAACTACATACTGGTGGCCTAGTATGAAGGCTCATATAGCGACTTACGTAAGCAAATGTTTGACTTGTGCTAAAGTCAAAGCGGAGCATCAGAAGCCCTCGGGTCTACTGCAACATCCAGAAATACCCACGTTGAAGTGGGAACAGATCGCCATGGACTTCATTACCGGGTTACCAAAGACTCAAGCTGGGAACGACACTATTTGGGTAATTGTCGATCGTCTCACGAAATCAGCGCATTTTCTGGCAATCAAAGAAACATACAAGTTTTCGCAACTGGCAGCGATCTATCTTAAGGAAGTAGTTTCTAGGCATGGGGTGCCAACTTCTATCATCTCAGATCGAGATCCGCGTTTCACTTCGGAATTATGGCAGTCGATGCATAAGTCATTTGGTTCACAACTCGACATGAGTACCGCTTATCACCCACAGACGGATGGGCAGAGCGAGCGCACCATCCAGACACTTGAAGACATGCTACGGGCATGTGTAATCGATTTTGGGAAAGGATGGGAGAAGCACTTGCCGTTGATAGAATTCTCCTACAACAACAGCTACCATACTAGTATTCAGGCAGCTCCGTTTGAAGCATTGTACGGGCGGAAATGTCGTTCCCCTCTCTGTTGGCTCGAAGTGGGTGACAGTCAGATCACAGGCCCGGAGCTTTTGCTTGAAACATCGGAAAATATTGTTCAGATTCGGAACCGTATGGCCGCAGCGCGCGACCGTCAGAAAAGCTACGCTGACAAGCATAGGAAACCCTTGGAATTTGAAGTTAATGACCGTGTTATGTTGAAAGTCTCACCCTGGAAGGGTGTAGTGCATTTTGGGAAACGTGGCAAGTTAAATCCTCGCTATGTAGGGCCATTCAAAATTCTAGAGCGAATTGGTAAAGTGGCCTACAGGTTGGAGTTACCTGCTGAGTTGGGTAACGTCCATGATGTTTTCCATGTGTCGCAGTTAAAGAAGTGTTTGTCGGATGAAACACTGGTCGTACCGTTTTAAGAGCTGAAGATCGACAACAAGTTGCAGTTTGTCGAAGAACCAATCGAGATTATGGATCGGGAAGTTAAGGTTCGCAAGCACAGCCGTATTCCAATTGTGAGAGTTCGTTGGAACTCACGACGTGGACCGGAGTTCACGTGGGAGCGTGAAGATCAAATGAAGCTCAAGTATCCACATTTATTCCCAGCTGACAAGTCTAAGCCTGGATCAACTAGTGAATTTCGGGACGAAATTCTCATTCAAGTTGGGGATGATGTGGCACCCGCGGATAACACTTGGTCAACCTGATTTATCGCCATATTTCTTTGGATTGCTTGTCAAATTTCGGGACGAAATTTCTTTCAAGTTGGGGATGATGTGACAACCCGAGATTTCAAGGCCTTTCCTCAACACGTTACTCATTTCACATAGCGTTTTCGTAATTTGTTTGCATTATAACTTGTTCATGTTCCATATATGTTTGGTGCTTTGTATTGTTGTTTTGTATTACTGTTGGATTAAGTAATAAAAGCTTATAAGATTTAGATAAACTCATCATAAACATTCCTAATCAGTTTGCATGTTGGCCATGTAACTTTATAGGTCCAACTACAAAGCATGTAGTGTTTAAAACACTAGTGCCTTGCATGTGATACTTGCATGTGATCATTGGTATTCGTTCAGTGTATGCATGTAGTACGTAACTTTCCACTAGAATTTCATCATCATTCCGTCTCCAACGAAACATGGGGGTCGTCCAATGAGTTTCGTCGTCTGGGCCCAGTTCGAGGCCCAGTTCGGCCGGCCATGTTTACGTGTATATATATTCAACCCATGGGAAACCCTAAAACACTATTGCCCTCTTCCCTCATAACCGACGGCTGTATCTGCTTTTTGGAAGTCTCTGTGTCTCTAGATCAAATTAATCCATCCAATATCACGGTAAGCATTCTTTTGCTTATTTGTGATTATAGTTTTGTTGACAACTGGGTTGTTTAGGGTTGATCATTATTGTGTGTGTGTTTTGAATATGTAATACAGCATGAATCGGATGAACTGTTAATTGGGCATGATGACCAGGGTTTGAATGATCTGATTGTCTACGGTTAGGGAGTCGATTTCATATATGAATACAACTGATTAATTGATGCGATGATCATGCTTATGTGTGTTAACGGTAAAGGATTAGGGTGGTTGTTGTTCATGACGCATCGTGGGGAAGAAAGCCTCGGCGAAAGGCGTTGAGTTTCGTCGACAGGAAACCAAACAGAATGTAACTTTGAATGATTTAATATTGTATGATTAGACACATCATTAATTAGACACATGAGACATCATGTGATTCACTATACACAATCATTTTGGTGATTAAGTTGTCGGCCCATGTGTAGACTTCATTAAATACTTATGAATATGTGTATACATCATTACATCACACTATTATTTGGCGGCCCATGTGATTAGGTTGGGTGACCCAATGAAGCTTTATCATTAATTGAAATTATGTCAGCAACCTTTATTAAAGTTATCATATGTTCATGTGAATGGATAGTGTTGTCAGATTGCATATGCTTTGCTAGTAATTCCTATTACATAGTGTGATCACTCGATCGAGCCACATAGTCACCCGATCCTGATCAGTTGACTATTGAATGTTGTTACGAAACATACATGTGGGTTCGGATATACATGAGTAGAATAACTGTTATGTGCCATTCGGTGATTATTGCATGTACGCACACTATGATTATGATCCATACGAAAACCTTACGAATGTAAACTAATATCGCATACGTGAATACCATAGGCTGTGATTGTGTAAGTGTGAGCAAGTAGCAAATCATACCGAGCACACCAAGGTGAGTTCACTGCACTTTTCTAAGCATGCGTCCCGGTGGTTTGGGACATCTGGTAAACGTTTCTGAAGGGGATACTGGGTAAACTGTTTAATTGGGATGTTGGTTATTGAACACAGTATAAATCATGTAAGACCCTGTACATCTACCGTGTTGCTGAAGAAGCAACGAGGTATTTAGTTGATAGCGCTATTAGGTTTGGCACCCTCACACCGGGCCGAAAGGACGGGCGTGAACTAATTACCTGGACTTCATGACCAATGCCTAGTTAGAGGCATTGGGGTTGGGCATTCTCATCGTGTACATATAAGACCCCTTACATCTATTCAAGGTTGTTTGATACCTTGACCTCATGACCAAAGCCTAAATGGAGGCATTGGGGTTGGGCATTCACATCTAGTCGCCACATACGGTAATCGAGTAATAACAACATCAAAACAAAACGTTGAACTGTCTTAAACACACATCTGGTAACTAAACGCGTTGATAAAACTTTGAACTCACCAGCGTCGTCTGACACACTTGTCTGCATGCTTGCAGGTCGTTAGGATTCGTGACATGGACTTGCTATCTGGGAGTGCTGGAGTGGTCATGGATCAAGGCTCATGAGTTAATATATATTTGATACATTGATTTTGAACACTTATTATGAAACAGTTGTTAAACAATTTACCATATGCTTCCGCTACACAACTCTTGGATTCAATCTTATGCTTGACATTTACTATTGGTAATTAATGACATGTTTTATTTAAATATTTATCATTGGTTCAATGTGATTGGTGGCTCGAACTCTGATGCGTCACACTTTCCGCGGTGTACCCGCATGTGGTATTTTGGGGGTGTGACATGTTTGTAGTTAGTGCGAGAAAGTAATTGCATTTTGTAGCAAAAGACAACACAAACAATAAGCTAAGCACATGGAGAAAATCATCATAGAGAACACCTTAGTTTCACAGCTGGTAACATCATATCTAAAAGCAGAGTCTCCATTCGATCCTCCCACCGACGCAATCGAATACTAACATTAACAAACACAAAGGTTGAAATGAAGTTAGCTTAAAACCTAACCTTACCTCCTGAAAGAAAAAATTGGACATGATGTAAATTATACCACCAAACAAAACAAAAAACTACAAAATTAAACTCATGAACAATTGAGTAATAGATATAATAAAAGCATGTTAAAATTAAATAGTTAACGTACTACACAGGGTATATTAATGAGGCATTCCTTGATCTAATACTTTTGCTCTGGTTGCTCAATAGCTGAGGACAAATAATAAAACCTACAAAACGCAAGATGACAGAGTCGCAAATTACTATTAAATAAACATACTAATGAGATGTGAAAACTGAACCAAATTGTTGGTAAGAGTGTGGACCTGAACACTGAACCACAATTTCCAAATCGTAGATTATTGAGCAGTTTGTTTCTTTGAAAGGCCTTCCTTTAAAATTTAGAGTAAACTTCCGTTTTGCTCTCTGTGGTTTGGTCACTTTAACGGTTTTGCTCCAAACCTTTAAAAATAGCCATTTTCCTCCAATAGTTTGCTATGGTTTTTCCATTTTGCTCCCGGCCTCTAACTCCATCCAAATTGTCTGTTTTTCCATTTAGCTCCCCGCAGGGAGCAAAATGGAAAAACCATAGGAAATTATTGGAGGAAAATGGCTATTTTTAAAGGTTTGGGGCAAAACCGTTAAAGTGACCAAATCACAGGGAGCAAAACAGAAGTTTACTCTAAAATTTATAAGAGAAAGGATTATTACAATAATTTATATCATAGAATCATGAGAGTTAATATGTTAGAAAGAGCAGTGGCATCACTTTTTCATTGTGCTCTCAACGTAAAAGTATCCCTTTCCTTTGTGTGAGTATAAACCTGTACCCTTGATGCGTGTTAGTGTGTATATATTTTTGATGTATATTTAAGCCCTTTTTACACTTTCAGCCAAGTTTTAAATTTATAAAACACGATATTCACTAACACTAAACACACATATGGGCAAGTGCACCCATCGTGGACGTAGTATAGTGTTGGTAAGATACCGAGGTCGTCCAAGGACACAAGAGCTTTTAGTACCGGTTTATCCTCAACGTCTAATCAAATCAAAAAGTTAGAAAAATGTTTTAAACTAAGAAAAATAAAAACTAACTAAATGCTGAAAATAAAAATAAAATAAAAAACAGATAGACAAGATGAATCACTTGGATCCGACACGTGTATTAGTATAACCTTTGATGATTTTTGCACTTTTGCACTTGTTTAAGAGATTATCTTAGTTATTGTAGTAGGCCCCTCTTTTGAAGGCGACGTTACCCTCAACCCAGTAGTTTGAGTCAGCAAGGATACAATCCTAAAGGGTCGGATTATTGAAAGATAATGAATTAAGTTATTAATGCAAATTGTGGTAGGCCCCGCTTCTGGCGGTGACGTTACCCTCGGCTAAGTAGTCTGAGTCAGCAGGGATACAGTCCTAAATAGCCGGGTTATAGTATTAATAGTAGTTAACTTATGAGGGGGTCAAAGAGTTTGGATCCCCGCCATCCAATACCTATGGGTATTGAAGGAGATCCTACTAAATTTGACCCAGGTCCCAAGCAGGACCTCTAAACGCTGAACAAGGGCAAGACCCTTACCAAACCGTTCCCTTAACCCCCGACCAGGTAGCCAAAATACCTCCATATAGACCGTGGAGATATGAATGGTGAAAATCTTTTATTTTATATAGACAGTAAAATAACGCCAAGACACCACGGACAAACGATAAGGAAAGATCACCTTCAACATAAGTAACTAGTTATTAAAGTCATTAATACAAAACCAAATAAAAAGTGCAAAAGATTAAAAATAAAAAGTATTATACTAAACACTTGTCTTCACCAAGTGATGTAAGAGACTTAGGCAAACATGGCCTTGATTGTCAAGAACTCTTACGATCAATCTTGGATCCCGAGACGACTCACACACTCTACGATGGACAATGGATGATGGTGGTGGATGATGGTGTTATGGTGGTGGTGGGTGGTGGATGAGGTGTGAGAGAGGTGGTGTGCCAAGGGATGAGAGAGAATGAAGCCAAGCTCCTCTATTTATAGGCTGAACAGAAGGCTGGACACGGCCCCGTGTCCGCTGGACACGGCCCCGTGCCCGCCTGACACTCTCTCTCCTCATTAATTGTAATTGTGAATTACAATTAATGCGCCTGCTGTACTTTCACCACGCCCCCGTGCTCGCTGGACACGGCCCCGTGGTGGGCAATGGAAGCTTCTACTGGTTTATCTTTTCTGCTGCTTCCTGGGCACGCCCCCGTGTTCGCTGGACACGGGGCGTGTTCAGACTCTGTTTCTTCCTTTTTGCTTTGGGAGGTACCGTTGAGGGTCCGGGCAATCTACTTTTGTTCCTTTTCTTGTATTTATGGTAGAATTAGTGGTCTTTTTGCTTCTTTTGTGATTTTGAGCTCATTTCATCCTGAAAATACAAAAGGAAGACAAAAACACTCTTTTTCCAACATTAGTACTAAAAAAGGGTTAGTTTTATGCCTTAATTGATGTGTTTTATATGTTGCATTTTACACACATCAAATACCCCCACACTTGAACATTTGCTTGTCCTCAAGCAAAACTCTTTAAATGTGGCTTACACTCCCAAATGGAATAGGTAGAAGAGAAGTTTTTTAGCTTGTCCTAGAGTGTCGGGAATCCAAGGTTTTTATAGGCTTTATTTTTATTTATTTACAATCCTATTCGTTATGATTTATTTTGAACTTTTCATAAGATAAATTACTTATTTGGGCATAGCATGCCTTATTAAAATTCCATTTATATACAAGTTCACATACCTCACGGGAGATCACTCAACACTCGGCCGAAGGTGTATATTTTAGTGAATCACTCGAGAGCGGCACGGAACTTACGTCTTTCCATAGGCTTGCCAAGCAATCAATCCTCCTCCTTTTTAACTTTTTACCTTTGTAAATATCAAGAGGACTTTTTGGGTGAAGGCTTGGGTTTAAAGGTGGGTGGTTGGTTAGTGGTTAGTAAAAAGGGTGAAAATCGTAACAAGCGTCGGTTTTCGTGAAGTACCTTATTTTTAGTGACTTTTTATTTGAAGTATTTCTCAAACAAGCTTTTATAGCTTTTGTTTGTTTTTGACTTCATCATCATTTTTTTTTTGATTGTCACATAAAAAGGTGAGTTTACGAAAAAGCGAACTTGTTACTAAAATAAAGGGTGAAAAAAAATGAAAAAGGTTTTTGGTGGGTAAAAATGGTTTTTTTTGGGGTAATGAAATGAAAGGTTTAGGCTCAAAGGGGCTATCTAGGGGGATTTTGGGTAGGTAAAAAAAATTGAAAAATAATGGTTTTGAAAGAAAAATGGTTAGTCCTAATGCCTCCATCATTTACTTACTTGGGTTTAAGTTGGTAAGGATCGGGAATGTATCGTCGTGGCAAGTTCTAGATTTGTAAGGACCGAGCGGCTATTCACACAAGAAACGAAAAATGAGCATTTAATCTAAATATGTGTATTTTTATGCTCAATAAAGGCTCAAAACTCACTTTTGTGGGAATGGGTTTTTAATGTGACCAAGCATATATAATCGAATTTTAAACTAGACTTGTTATGCCGTTTCATAATTTTCTTATGTTGGTTCCTTTTTTTATCACGACGCTATTGGTTGTAAACTTGTAAAAATATAACCTTTTTAGAACTTGTTATTCCCAACTTAAACTAAGACAAGTAAATGAAAAAAAAATGAAAAAGTTTTTGAAAAAAATTTGGGGTGTTTAGCGGTTCCAATAGAGTTTTGTGTAAGGCTTGTGTTTAGGATTTTGCAAAATTTCAAGGTTTTAGCATCCCCCCCACACTTAAATTACACATTGTCCTCAATGTGTCCAAAAATAATATTTTTGGTTGATTAGAATGTATAAAAGTGTGTTAAAAAGCAAAGATTTTTGTTACTGGCATCCTGGACACGGCCCCGTGTTCACCGGGCACGGCCCCGTGGTCAAGTGCCAGTAACAAAAATTACAGAATTGAAACAGAAGCCTGGACACGGGGGCGTGTCCGCTGAACACGGCCCGTGTCCAGTTACCTGAACTGGGTGATTTTCTGCAGGGGCTCAGCACGGGGCCGTGTTGGTTGGGCACGGCCCGTGTTGAGCCTTCTGTGATAGAGATTTTTGTCGGGTTGCTCTGTTCTTCGTGCATGGTTCCATTTTTTTCTCGTTCCCTTTTTCATCCATTACCACCATGAGTGTGTTTTATTCTGCAAAAATTAAAAGATTAAACTAAACTAAACTAAGGATAGATCCGCGGAATGCCTCCGTGGTGCGCCACGTTTATAAGGGTCCTTGGCTAGACCCGATTCCTGGTTATATATCTTCTGAGTGGAGTGCCTTGCTTCCCAAGTTACACCGTCGGAGAGCGGCATCCAAACTTGAATCAATAACCTTCATGTAATTGATTGGGCCGTCATCCTCTATTTTCTTCCCAACTCCGAACTTCACCTCATCGTCCCCATACTTCAAAGTCAGTGTCCCTTCATTCATGTCTACCACTGCTTGTGCTGTGGCAAGGAAGGGTCTCCCTAGGATAAGGGGGACCTCGGTGTCTTCCTCCATGTCGAGTATGACAAAGTCAACGGGATAAACGAATTTGCTTACCCTTACCAAGACATTCTCGATGACACCTTGTGGGAACTTGACTGATCGATCAGCAAGTTGTATGCTTATTTTTGTAGGGCTCGTGGTTCCCAAGCCAAGCCTTTTGAACATCGATGAGGGCATGAGGTTAATGCTAGCCCCCAAGTCGGCCAAGGCATTGCGAACGGGTGATTCCCCTATTGAACATGGAATCGTGAAACTTCCGGGATCGATTTTCTTTTGGGGTAGTTTATTGAGTACGAGGGCAGAGCATTCTTCGCCTAAATTAACTAATTGCAAATTTTCAATTTTCTTTTTATGTGTAAGGAAGTCCCTCATAAATTTAGAGTATTTGGGCATTTGGGTTAGGACTTCGATAAAAGGAATATTGACATGCAATTGTTTTAACAGACTTTCGAATTTTGCGAATTGCTCATTGGTCTTTTGACGAATTAACCTACCGGGGTACGGAACTCGAGGAGCCTTGGTAGGCTCTGGTGATGGGGGAGAGTTCTTTTCCTGCAGATGTGTTGGCATTGTTTCTTCTGTTGGAGGAGGTATTTCTGCAGGCCCTACGGTGCGGTTTCGTAGTGTGATGAGGTGAACTTGCGCTTTTGGGTTTGTTTCGGTATTGCTAGGTAATGCGCCTTGTGGTCTCTCGGAAAAATTTTGTGCTAGTTGATTTATTTGTTTTTCTATGTTTTGAATGCTAGCTTGTTGATTCCTAAAATTAGATTCTAATTGTAGAAATCTTTCCGAGTTTTTCTTTTCAGTGTCGGAGATGAGGCGAGATATAGTATCTTCGAGCCTTTCTCGTCCACCTTGTTGTTGAGTGAAATTTTGTGACTAATTTCTTGATTGCTGAAAGTTTGTTCGTTGGGTTTGTTGGTTACTACTATTGCCGGTTTCCCTCCAACCAAGGTTTGGGTGGTTTCGCCATCCTTGGTTGTAAGTTCCCGTTGGAGGACCCGACGGCCTAGGTCTATTATCAATGTAGTTTACCATTTCTTGTTGATCGTCTGTTTCTTTCATGCAACTCCAATTTTCATGTGACCCACCACACCCTTCACAAGCCATAACCGAGACTGTTTTTGTCATTTCTAATTTTTTTATTTTTGAAGAAAGGGCCTCGATTTGGGCTTGTAAAGAGGTGCTTTCGTCGACCTTATGGGCGCCCGGGGCGATAGACTTATTTCCCCGGGGAGTGTGCCATTGAAAATTGGTTTGAGCAATTTCCTCAATCTGATTATATATTTCGTGTGGGCGTCGATTACCTAAAAGTCCCCCGGAGCTAGAATCAAGTGTCTGCCTAGTGTGTGGCAACAATCCATTGTAGAAAGTGGATACTTGTTGCCATATCGTGAGGCCATGATGGGGACACTTGCGTAATAGCTCCTTGAACCTTTCCCATGTTTCATATAAGGATTCCCCGTCCTCTTGTGAGTATGTGTTAATTTCAGCCATTAATTTAGCAGTTTTAGAAGGAGGGAAATACTTATATAGAAACTTTTGGGCTAGTTCATCCCAGGTGTTTACCGATCCAGCTGGGAGGGTGTTGAGCCAAGCTTTCGCTCGGTCTTTTAGTGAGAACGGAAACATACGGAGGCGTATGGCGTCGTTTGATGCTCCATTGATCCGAAAGGTATCACATATTTCTAAGAAATTAGTTATATGTAGATGAGGATCCTCGTCCGCAAGCCCGTGGAAGGTTGCGGAGTTTTGGAGCATTTGTATCAAATGCGGTCGAAGCTCGAAGTTATTGGCTTCAACATTTGGAGCATTGATAGCGGCGCCTAGATTACCTACGGTGGGCCGTAGATAATCCATAAGGGTACGTTGGTCCGCCATTGGGGGTGGATCACCCGAAACCTTCTCTTGGTTTTTGGCTTTTAACCTTTTTCTGAGAAAGCGTTCGGGTTCTTCTAGCGGTTCTTTTATGTCTTTATTGGAACTGGAGCTCATACACTACGTGAGGATGGTGTCGGGTTCCAAGTCCTGCAATAAAAACAAAAAAGAATGTCGGTCAGAAGGTTCACCACGGCCCCGTGTTGAGCGAACACGGCCCCGTGGTCGGAAATACAGTGATTGTTTTCCAGATCCCAGTTACTGGAAGTTGGACACGGCCCCGTGTTGCACCGGCACGGCCCCGTGGTCAGCCTTCTGTAACTTGAAAAACAAAAACTGCCAGTAACTTTGCTGAGCACGGCCCGTGTCCGACCAGGCACGGCCCCGTGCTGAGCTCTGCAGAAGCTAAAAATCTAAAAAAAAAAATCCTAAAAAAAATTAAAGAAAAATAAAAATATGATTAGGCCGTTGATTCCTAACTTTCTTAAAATCCTTGTGTCCCCGGCAGCGGCGCCAAAAACTTGATGCGTGTTAGTGTGTATATATTTTTGATGTATATTTAAGCCCTTTTTACACTTTCAGCCAAGTTTTAAATTTATAAAACACGATATTCACTAACACTAAACACACATATGGGCAAGTGCACCCATCGTGGACGTAGTATAGTGTTGGTAAGATACCGAGGTCGTCCAAGGACACAAGAGCTTTTAGTACCGGTTTATCCTCAACGTCTAATCAAATCAAAAAGTTAGAAAAATGTTTTAAACTAAGAAAAATAAAAACTAACTAAATGCTGAAAATAAAAATAAAATAAAAAACAGATAGACAAGATGAATCACTTGGATCCGACACGTGTATTAGTATAACCTTTGATGATTTTTGCACTTTTGCACTTGTTTAAGAGATTATCTTAGTTATTGTAGTAGGCCCCTCTTTTGAAGGCGACGTTACCCTCAACCCAGTAGTTTGAGTCAGCAAGGATACAATCCTAAAGGGTCGGATTATTGAAAGATAATGAATTAAGTTATTAATGCAAATTGTGGTAGGCCCCGCTTCTGGCGGTGACGTTACCCTCGGCTAAGTAGTCTGAGTCAGCAGGGATACAGTCCTAAATAGCCGGGTTATAGTATTAATAGTAGTTAACTTATGAGGGGGTCAAAGAGTTTGGATCCCCGCCATCCAATACCTATGGGTATTGAAGGAGATCCTACTAAATTTGACCCAGGTCCCAAGCAGGACCTCTAAACACTGAACAAGGGCAAGACCCTTACCAAACCGTTCCCTTAACCCCCGACCAGGTAGCCAAAATACCTCCATATAGACCGTGGAGATATGAATGGTGAAAATCTTTTATTTTATATAGACAGTAAAATAACGCCAAGACACCACGGACAAACGATAAGGAAAGATCACCTTCAACATAAGTAACTAGTTATTAAACAAATAAAAAGTGATGTAACTAGTTATTAAACATAAGGAAAGATCTCTTACAAAACCAAATAAAAAGTGCAAAAGATTAAAAATAAAAAGTATTATACTAAACACTTGTCTTCACCAAGTGATGTAAGAGACTTAGGCAAACATGGCCTTGATTGTCAAGAACTCTTACGATCAATCTTGGATCCCGAGACGACTCACACACTCTACGATGGACAATGGATGATGGTGGTGGATGATGGTGTTATGGTGGTGGTGGGTGGTGGATGAGGTGTGAGAGAGGTGGTGTGCCAAGGGATGAGAGAGAATGAAGCCAAGCTCCTCTATTTATAGGCTGAACAGAAGGCTGGACACGGCCCCGTGTCCGCTGGACACGGCCCCGTGCCCGCCTGACACTCTCTCTCCTCATTAATTGTAATTGCGAATTACAATTAATGCGCCTGCTGTACTTTCACCACGCCCCCGTGCTCGCTGGACACGGCCCCGTGGTGGGCAATGGAAGCTTCTACTGGTTTGTCTTTTCTGCTGCTTCCTGGGCACGCCCCCGTGTTCGCTGGACACGGGGCGTGTTCAGACTCTGTTTCTTCCTTTTTGCTTTGGGAGGTACCGTTGAGGGTCCGGGCAATCTACTTTTGTTCCTTTTCTTGTATTTATGGTAGAATTAGTGGTCTTTTTGCTTCTTTTGTGATTTTGAGCTCATTTCATCCTGAAAATACAAAAGGAAGACAAAAACACTCTTTTTCCAACATTAGTACTAAAAAAGGGTTAGTTTTATGCCTTAATTGATGTGTTTTATATGTTGCATTTTACACACATCACCCCTCATATATAAAAGTTCAACACATATTTTTAACAGTATCTTCATCACTCAACTCATAATATCTTCGTCATTTAAAAACTTTGACAAAATCCATCACCAAAGATATTTGAATGAACCAAACCAAACATCCCTAACAAACCAGCACAAATTAAACAAAATCTCAAATTCAACACAAACAAACCTGAATTAAGTATAAAGTTCACATAAATTGCAACCATCTAATAACTTCTAGACAAAAAAAAATTGCCTTGTAAAAGCATAAACTTGAATCCTTTATAACTTTATATAGTTAAAAAAAAAACTAGTCACATACCTGAGTCCACCAAATTTGCCTGTGTAGCGCCACGAATCATCCTAGCCAATATTTATATGTTGCTTGTCTTTACTCGATTAATCTCTAATCTGAAAATACAGAATCACGTAAGACGCAATATACTCCTACTCAATTAATATAAAAAATCATAGTACTTAATACACAGGGGAATGAAGCATAAGCTCACCGTGACTGAGCTCCAAGTCTTGAACTATATTTTAACTCTTGATATTGTGATCATTGCATCGTCTTGATAACGTATTTAGTCTGAAGGGCAGCCATAACAACATAAACATTTCCCTCTTCCTCTAAATCTAGTATCACAATCCAATTTGAGATCTTGATATATTTTGTTCGACCAAAAAGGTCAAAAGTCACATCTGATCATTTACAAAATAAGAGGTCTAGACCAATAAACATTGCCCAAATTTAAATAAAGTTGTAGACTTTTCTCCCAAATATTCAAATCGAATATCAAAATCCAATCCGAACCTTCTCATATTTCTATCTAATATTCAAGAAACACCCACAAACCTAACATCATATAAAGAAGAACCATGTTTAAAATTTTGAAAAAGAAAGTCAAAATCTAGTATAATCCCACAAACCCTAACATCAAATAAAGAAGAACCCTGTAAAAAAAAGCATAGAAAAATAAAGTCAAAATCTGGTATAATCATCAGTTAAATCTAGATAAAATCAAGAATACCTAAATAAAGATGAATCGATCGTTGTAAATGGTACGTGAATTAGATGATGATGATGGAGTTGATTACCGTCGATGTTCGATTCATCGTGGATTGTGTGCTGAATATGAACAATGGAAAAAAAAAACCCTAATAATTTCAAAGAGTATCAGAGAAGAAGAATGGAAACAAATAAACGGTTTCAACCTTTATATATGGAAGGAACAATAATGACCCGAATAACCTATTCGGATCCCGCGTCGGGTTTCACTCAAGGGAAATCAAGGGATTGCAAAATGGCAAGGAAAATGAGGTTTAGAGGCCCTAGATGGAGGACATGTGTCCCCTAGGTATGGTTTTTATTAGGTTAAGAAGATATAGACTAATCAATATTTTTTGTTAGATTAGGTCTCTTAAACCTTCTCACAAAATCAACCCATACCTCAAATATATTTTTATTTATAACTTATAATGTTATTTTTTGTTTAAAGCTTACCAAAAATAGATTTTACGAAAGCGTTTTTATATTAGATTTATAATGATGACCATTATTTCATATAAAAGCTAATTTTAAGCCTTTGATGACGGAAATTTATTTAAATTCAGTCCAGGACTATTTAAACATGATTATTTGTTGTTATTTAAAAAATATAAATAAACAGTTTTCATTATTGAAACCATTGGATCCATATAATACACAAGACTATAACATAATATTTAATAAAATGACAAAAAAAAATTAAAAACCTAACTATATATACAATTTCTTAAAATAAACTAACAAACTATAAGTAAAAAATCTTAATTTAATTATGCCCTCTAGTCATACCGTCCTGTGCGATAGTATTAATTAATAATAATATCATTTTTTTAACGGAAAGAATACTATTTAATTATGCCCTCTAGTCATACCTTAATGATTTTTTCTACTTAAATCCATAGACAACATATAATTTATGTTATTTAAATATCTAGAGTGAAATGGTAAGAAAAAATGTATTTCGAAATCACAACGGGTATCTTTTAAGAAATTAATGGGTATATTCTATTTTCATAGGTATGACCGATACACGACATGTACTCGACAAAAATTGATCCCGGTATGAGGTACAATTTTACAACTGAGTATGAGATTAGGATTGAAAATACCCATCCCAAACCCGTTCCAATACCATTCCTAAGTGTACATGAATCCCAACATGTTTAGTGTCAGTGATATATGGGCATACTTGACAAGTAAATTAAATTCATATATCACAGAAGACAATCGTTGATTTAGAGAGATGCCATATTAACTCAAAAGGAAGATTTCAAAGGCAAGATGAGTCAACGTCAAATACAGCCATTCCTCTGTATTTAGCTTCAATGGAATTTTTCCTTAAGTGATTTAACAATTAAAAACACATAACAAAGCGAAATCACAAATTAAGTAGCATTTTAAAAATCACTTTTACCCTAGAGTTGGATAAATCCAATGCAATTCTATAAGTCATGATTTAACATATTTAATTAAATCGTTTTATAATGTCATAATAATAACAAAAAGTAGTATGTGATATAATATTACTACAACGGTCTGAACTGTAGGTGTCTTACGTTGGTTCTGCTTCTAAGAAAACGTGTTCTCTAGGTATTGTAGGTCTATAATGATTTACCGTAACCTTGCGGTTGTCCTAAGTTTACTTTTGTTGAATCTTACACAAAAAAAATATTAATTTTTTGTAATTATTTTGTATGATATTATTTAAAGGGTATTTAGATTTTCTTGTATTTACTTAGACCAAACATATGTGGTGTGTGATTTTAGGTGGATGTTATTCCCTTGATAAAGACAAGGCCTAGATTTTGGACTATGTTGGTGGATCTTGTCATCACTTCCATCAGCAGTCGATTAGTCAAAGACGTAAAAACTTCTGGTTTAGGCATGGGTAACCCGTAATCAGACAATGAAGTTGAGGGTGTTCCAGACTGTAACAACAACTCAATTTCATAGAGAACATATTGCATTTGGTCCTCATCATTCACTATGCCATGTATGTGACTTGCGTCATCACTCATTTTTTTCCATTGTTGATCGAAAAGTCGTTTGGGGTTTGACATCTCACAAAACAAAAGCATATGAGTGAATAAATAGCGTAATTCAGAAGCATTTGCCCATGTAGCAGCTTCCTCTATTGCAAGTGACCATTCACTGTCATCTCCAAGCAAGCCTAGTTTCTCACATGCCATGCGATATGTTGGAAGGACCTCACCGGAAATGGTGCGTATGTCTACGAATGACCTACATCCTTTTTGATGTGACAAAAGCATTCGAAGGTAAAAGACCTCACCGGCACTTGGATGTATGTATACAAGTCTACCGATTCCCGGTGTTCTATTTGTGATTCTCCTAAGCCAGCATTTTCCCGTAGGTTCCCATCTGTATTCTGTATTCCGAAAGGTAGTCAATGTAACGGAGATGGAGTCCACTATTGTCTAGGCAATAATTTTTTAGCCATTCTGTTAAAGTGGTGCGCTTGGCATTTGGATTGCGTAAGACATTCTCAAGCTTCTCATTATCTTTGAATGTGACATTTTGCCTATTCTCTAAGTGGACAGAAAGCACCTATATGGAAGGAATTCCATTATTAGTAAATTACGAAAGAAATTTCTAATGGATTTTTGTAACTTTACCTGGACGGGAGGGTTTCGTTCATGAATCATGAAGTTAAAGATTCTCCATGCTGATTCATGGGGACAAATGAATCTACCATCAACGAAGTCTTTAATTTCGTCAATTTCTGTTGTAGTATTATCTGTAGAATTGGCTGTTATGTCAGGCGTTTTTTTAACAGTGTATTTTATACGGTCTGTTCCTTTAGATATGTATTTGAAAAGGTACTTTATGAGCATACTCCAACCGAAGTATTCGACATTCATGTGAGCATGAAAATGAAGCAACAGAGAACGATTGTACGGTACGACGTAACCGTTATCTAGTGAAATCCCATGTTTTTGGACAAAGTGAGTACTTTGACATCTCCTATAGCGTGCGTAGCCATTCTCATCAAATCGTGTAAAAGGCTCGTAATCCTTAGGGAATTTTTTCTTGCATGATCCTAACGCCATGCATGGTGAATTAGGTCTGGCCATGCCGCAAGGTCCATGCATCATGGAGTCGGTCACAATTTTATACAATGGTGGCTCATTGATGGGATCTGGAATTTCCGCTGATATATACTCATCCAATTGTGAAGCATCCTTTATTTTGTGGGCTTCATCAACCCATAAGAGAAGATGACAATGGGGCAAACCTCTTTTTTTGGAATTCTATGGTGTATAAGTCTGCACAACATAAATGAACGGCTTTCATGGGACATGAGTGTACTTGTATAATAGCTATGGAGCTTTCTATGTAATATGAGGTAAATAAGTTACTTGCAGTAACCTTCCCAAATGGTCTTCTAACTTTAAGAGAATTTATAAATGAAATAACTTTCATATGGAACACTCTTGCAATGACATCAGGGCAATCTTCCGCCTTCAGAACGGGAAATCTGGCCATGTATCTACTAATCTCAGGCCATTTAACGTTGCAAGTGAATGTAACAAAGTATTGCGGGTTTCCATGAACTCTGCATATTGCCAAGGCATCCTGATAGTGTTTGTACATGTATCGTGGACCACCGGTAAACGTTGAGGGCAAAATTATACGTTTGCCTATATCCTTTCCTTCTGTGTCTCCACGTGTGACGGCATCGTGCATTCCTTGCATGTATTCACTTCTAAGAGCATTTTGATTATACCTAAGGTAGTTAAGTCTGTCTTGCTCGATGCAGACATAGGCATCTACCAGGTACTGTTGGAAAAGACGTCCACCTCTTAGAAGTAAAGAATATGTATTGGCACGATCATGTAGTTGGTAGCTATAGAACATATTCCTAGTCAAAGTGTTAGTTTTCTTTGAGCTATCACCTTGTAGGCGCAAGTCGCGGGACCAGTCACTTTCACCATGAATAAACAACAAAGGATATTGCTGTGACATATACAATGGGTGTAATATGTTTATTCTTTAAGGGTGACATCATAAATCAACCACTGATTTCGGGACATTGGTAATTTTTTTGACCGCGTTAAAACAACAAACCGCGGCGGAAACGTCACCCAAGACTGGCCAGGCTTGGGTGGACTATCGACTCAGTGAGCAAGGGTTAAAACACTTACGGGTACATTTATTCAACCCGTGTTATAAATGAGGTTTTTTAAAGATGTATTATTTTATTATTTGGTAAACAACATTACATTTATTCAACCTGTGTAATACACATGCTTTTAAAGATATAACTTTTTTATTTTGTATATAAAATTACATTTAGGATAAATTACAGTTTTCGTCCTTTATGTATGTATCGGATTGCAATGGTTACCCTTTAACTTCGATAATTACAGTCACAGTCCTTTTTTTTAAAACTCATTACACTTTAAGTCCTTTAGCACTAACCAAGTTAAAAATTTTCAGTTAAGTATATTCACTTAAGGGTATTCTGGTCATTTTATTTAAAATATTTTATTAATAAATAACACCAAAAAAATACATATACCCAAGCATCATCTTCCTCACCATCAAACTCTCTCTTCTCCTCTCTTCTATCAGCCATCTCTCTCCCTCTTTCTCTCTCTCTAACCAATCTCCACCACCACTAAATCTGGACACCACCAAGCCATCTCGCAAGCAACTGCCATGGCAGAGTACAATTTGGGGATTTATAGATGACCAAGGAGCCATTAATTCGTCTGTGTTTGTTGTTAGAAATGAAATTAATTTGTGAGGTGGGTGGAGGAGATGTCAGAAGAACTATATTAGCTAACCCGGAACCGTTTTGGTGCAGGTGACCTCCATCTTCCACGTCTGACCTCCATTGTTCCAGAACCGTTTTGGTGCGGGTGAGCAGCCATAGAAGAAAGGTTGACCAGCGATGGGTTGGGTTCGTTCTTGCCGGACGAAGATGGTGGTTGCCGGCCATAGATCTGGGTTTTGGTGCGGCTATCGTTGACGGTGGTTTTGAGATCTGTGATTTGGGGATTTTGACCTAATTTGAGTTGAGTTGCAGGTTTTAGTGGATTTCAAATATGCTTGGATGAGAGGAGTCATTATGGATTGGTTTACAAAGGATGGGTTGATAAAACGACATATACCCCATTTAAGGATAATACTGGATTGCCCATTGTAGTTAAGAAACTTCCCTACAATCATGTAAGCCCTGAAACCCTGAGTTAAGTGTAGAATATATTTTACCATTCTATATGTAGCTTATTGGGTGATGGTTGGTAGTTGAGTTGCGCAGAAAATGGTTAGGAGATAACAGTGGTGGTGGTCCTTGAGGATGATGGTGTTCTAGGGTTTGGATTTGAGGATGATGGTGTTCTAGGGTTTGGATAATTGGGGAAGATGATGTATAATTTTTTGATTTTATTTAGTAAGAAATATTTTAAATAAAAGCATGAAATGACAACAATACCCTTAAGTGAATACATTTGACTGAAAATTTTAACCTGGTTAGTCATAAAGGACTTGTAGTGTAATGAGTTTTACAAAAAAAAGGACTGTGACTGTAATTATTGAAGTTAAAGGGTATCCATTGCAATTTGGTACATACATAAAGGACGAAAAGTGTAATTTACCCTTACATTTATTCAACCCGTACAATATGGTTCTTATAGATATAACTTTTTATTATTTAATATATAAAATTATATTTATTCAACCCGTACAATAAATGAGGTTTTTAAAGATATATTATTTTTATTATTTAGTATATAAAATTTATTTATTCAACCCCGTGTAATACACGGGGTTATAACCAAGTGTATTATATTGTAGCCTAAGCTAAACACTCGTAATGTAAATCTTTTTACAAAACTAAAATTTAAAGAAAATTTGTTACATTTTTAAATATATCAAATATTATTACGGTAATGATGATATATATGTTATTTATCATAATCTAACAAATTATATAGATTTTTAAAACATAAAATTATAAAGGAAAGTAAAAAAATATACATGAAAATCTCAACGGGTATACCTGACAGGTAAACACCCATCAAGTACCTGACGGGTAGAGACCAGGTATGGGACAAGATTTTACAACCAGATGTTGATATGGAATTAGTCATACCCGACCCATTGACATTCCTAATTAAGTGACTTCAACGGATAGAGACCATGTATAAGACAAGATTTTACAACCAGATATTGATATGGAATTAGTCATACTTGACCCATTGACATTCCTAATTAAGTGACTCCAAAGATTTTTCTTTTCCTCCAAAACCTTCTTTTGATATTCTTTAAGAATCATCTTCTATAGTAAAGTAAAAATAAAAGTTAGTAAACATGCTTGGTTTACCTTAAAAAGGTAGAAGGGTTATATTTTATACCTCATCATAATCATACAAAGCAAATCCCACAAATAGCAAAGCTAAGGTAGGGTCTGAGGAGGGTAAGATGTAGACAACCTTACATCTATCCCATAGAAATAGACAGACTGCTTCCAGTGAGACCCTCGGCTCGATTTTATACCTAATTAATCAAATGAATAAAAAGATACAGAGCTCTTGGAATGACTAAAAGTTTTTTCGTGGTTTATAATCAGCATGAGCATGTCCTGAACAATGGCCCGTCTGCAAATCTTGAGATTTCCGATCAGGGGCAGAAGTCACCGCACCTAAAAATTTCCATAAAACCACGAGGTCGAAAACGTATATACCCAAAAATTTCTGTACAAAATTACATACTCTCCACTACTGAGCGAAAAGTTCGAGAGGTCGGCCGCCCACTACAAGAAACAAGCACCTTTAGCGACGACACGTGTCACCGCTAAAAGACCTTTTTGTCTCCGCTATTGCCTTTTAGCGGCGACATGTCGTCGCTAAAGGGTCGCGCTATAGATCGGTCGCTATTGGTCACCTGTCCTCGCTAAAAAGGGTGTGTCGTCGCTATTGTGAATGACTTTCAGCGGCGACATTTGTGACTTTTAGGGGCGACATATGTCACCACTAAAAGTAAAAAAAAGGAAAAAAGAACAATTTACTACTATTTACATTGTTACCCACATACAATTACATGCACATTTTTTTATGTTTTTCCTAAACATACATGGACCAAGACGTTCATAACTATACAAAGAATTAAACAGTAATTCACATTCAAACAACCAAAAATTACATAGCAGTTTGTTTATATCACCATATTAAAACAGTAGTAAATATAAATTACTATAATGTAAATGATTTATTTATTTTATTAAACTAAAGTAATTAAGAATAGAACCTATTTAAAAAATGTTTATAAGGGGTAAACAAAAACATTAATCAATGTTTATTGGTTCTATTATTAAACTAAAGTAATTAAGAGTAGAACCTATTTAAAAAATGTTTTTAAGGAGTAAACAAAAACATTAATCAATGTTTATTTAAAAAATGTTTATAAGGGGTAAACAAAAACATTAATCAATGTTTATTGGTTCTATACTTTTATTTTCGTGTTCAACTCTCAACTCAAATATGGCATTCACTATGTTTACGTAACATTTATAAGAACCATCACTGTAATCACCCCATCCATCATATATCGAGTATATCCGTTAGTTTTTTTAAGATATATTTTTTATTAGATTCATTCAACCCGCGTAATAAACGAGGTTTTTTAAAGATATAATATTTTTATTATTTAGTATACAAAATTACATTTACGCAACTTGTATAATATACTGAATTTTTAAAAATATAACTTTTTTATTATGTGGTATATAAAATTAGATTTATTCAATCCGTATAATACATAGGGTTTATAAAGATATAACAATATATAACTTTTTATTGATTCGTATATAAAATTACATGTGCTCAACCCATACAATACATGAGTTTCTTAAAAAATGTAACTTTTTTATTATTTAATATATATCTATATAATAAAAGAAACCAATAAATGGACACATGTCATTCATTTAAGCCATCTATTTTTTAGTTTTTTCCCCATCTCCTACTTAGTTATAGATAACTAATATTAATTAAAAGATAATTATAAAATTAAATTTAATATAAATTTAAACAATTCGTATAGGAGATAATATAATATTTTGAGATATTTTTGAGATTTCAAAATTATTTATCATTAAATTAACAAAAGACGTACACTAAATATAAATTACTATAATGTAAATGATTTATTATTTTATTAAACTAAAGTAATTAAGAGTAGAACCTATTTAAAATATGTTTATAAGGGGTAAACAAAAACATTAATCAATGTTTATTGGTTCCATTATTAAACTAAAGTAATTAAGAGTAGAACCTATTTAAAAAATGTTTATAATTTATATCGATACACAACATATAATTTATGTTATTTAAATATCTAGGAATATGGCTTATTTTTAGGAATAGAATAACAATAAGATGATTATGATTATTTTATTTTTTTAAGTGAGAAACATAAATTAAGAGTGATTGAGAGATTGACATGTGTCCTCAGTCAGGTTTCTTTTATTATATGTATAGATAGATGTGTTTAATTATGGTTAACCACTGTTGATTATGAGTATAAATTATTATTATTATTATTATTATTATTATTATTATTATTATTATTATTATTATTATTATTATTATTATCATTATCATTATCATTATATTTATTTCTAAGTCTTTTTAACAGTAACCAACTAAATGATATTCTATTGGGCCAACTTTTAGAATGCTACGCGGGGTGTGCACTGTTCGGTTCGGTTTGATTCGGTTTTTTTGGGCAAAATCAAAACCGAAACTGATATGTCGGTTTTTGGTTTTTGAAAACCGTTCGGTTTCGGTTTTTTTTGGTTTTTCGGTTTTTACGTCGGTTCGGTTAATGCTACGCATGGTGTGCACGGTTCGATTCGGTTTTTGGGCAAAATCAAAACCGAAATCGATATGTCGGTTTTTGGTTTTTAAAAACCGTTCGGTTTCGGTTTTTCGGTTTTTACGTCGGTTCGGGTTTTCGGTTATTTCGGATTTTAACTAAATGAATAGTGGCTGCCAGTGGTGTCACTATTCTATTGGGCCAACTTTTAGCATGCTACGCGGGGTGTGCACGGTTCAGTTCGGTTCGATTCGGTTTTTGGGCAAAATCAAAACCGAAATCGATATCTCGGTTTTTAGTTTTTAAAAACAGTTCGGTTTTGGTTTTTTTCGGTTTCGGTTTTTACGTCGGTTCGGTTCGGGTTTTCGGTTATTTCGGATTTTTGGGTAAAGGGTTACCCCGGTGATTCTATATATTCACAACCAAATAACACAAGTAGTGTAGAAATCCTACACTAGTTCAATCACAGGACATGCCCCATGAAAGTAAACACGAAAAAACAAGAAAACAACCAACAAAAAGCAACCCAACTAGACACACTTCTAGAAACAAAATAGAAAGAGGCCATGAACAGTGTTTTTGACTTTTTTTTAATATTTTTTTTCTAGGTTTTTATTATTATATTGTATTATTAGTTTAACTGATTTAAACATATATTTTTATATAACTTTTAAGATACGATTTGTAACACCCCAAACTGGATAGGCTGACGTGTCACTCATACTGATATCAAAACTAAAACCAATCCATAACGTTGAAATCAAAAGATCCTAATTACATTTTCATTATATTACCGAAATACAAATAAATCTTTATCTTCACGACACTCTTCACTTATTCCCCACGTTTCCCAAATTACCTGGCAAACAAATAAGACAAACACAAGAAAGAAACTACGGCTGAGCCAAAAAGTTGCTCAGTAACGGAGAAATCAACAGTACATTTAAAGGCGAACAAATGGGAACGAAACACCACACAATGGAAAGTGAACTGAGACTAACATTGAACCTCATTTGAAATTAAAACAATTTTCCTTCTTTCAAATAGTTTTACTTAAATATAATACTGTTTAAAAATCCCAATTCCTTTAAAACGAGAAAAATATCGAAATTACTATATTATGAATAAACATTTAGGTTTAGATCAAAATCTAATGATAACTCGAATTTCTTAGCGAAACATTATCTAACCAAAACAATTATATTTCTAATTTGAAATATATATATTTAATCAACAAAATAGCTTAGATAACCTGAGTTTTGAAAACATAGTAATCTAATACTTGTAAAGATTATGCAACCCGATACTGGAAACAAAACAGTTCTAAAGCAAATACTGAGGCGGACACCAGACAAATGCTGAAAACAGAGACTGAAATCCTGGCACTGAAATAACTACTTTTATAACTTGAATCCCAAACCTTATACTGAACAGATAACAGATACTGAACATAATCTGATGCATATAAACATATCATAACAGAGACAAGACATACGTGACAACATATAACAGTAAAACAAGTCACATAATATAGAAGCACCCACGAGCCTAAATAGAGGCATGCATGGCTATAGTCCATGCGCCGAGATGGTGCGTGTAGGCGTACACACATTATTCCATCTCAACAGGAGTCAGGAGTCAGGAGTCAGAGCTAAGATCGATCTATTCGCCTCTAGGGGCCATGTGCTACACAAGCACAAACTAGAAACGCCGTGAACTTTAGTTACGCACCGTCACGATGAGTGCCATGCCGTTGACGCCCCAACGACAAGTCAGAAGCGCTCGGGTGACAGAGTACAAAGCCGTATCAGAAATAAAATGTATTTTGACATAAGTTTAGAAGGAACATGCAATAATGAGCACAAGGTCTAAGGTCTATTGCATGCTACAATATATACTAGTCTTATAACAATACGAAACATAGACAAGTAGCGAAAACATCCGTACTACAAAGTAACGGACTTGAATAAAAATACAATGATGTAAACGAAACAGAATCCGTACCAACAAGTAACGAAAATATAAAAGTATACTACGATGAAAAGAAAACAGAATCCGTACCTTGTTAGCAAGCAAACCAAATTAAATGAATCTAGTCGTCCTTAAACAATCAAAAACCTATAATCCCGTTACAACCCGAGTTAGTTTTATAATAATTTAGTCCCGTTAATAGACTCGTTCTTTTAAATTTTCCGACGACCAAGGTTCAAGTTTGAGTTTATTAACATTTTAAAATACTATTTGGTGGACAAAACAAATTCATGTACTTAAATAATAAATATATTCAGTGGTTCATAAAATACTATTAAATCAATATGGCATAGCTCTTTGGAAATCACCAATTTTAATATTCTAAAAGTAAACGTCAATTCAATTGATATCATATTTCAAGACTTAGACTTTTAAATAAAATAGTATTATATTGAGAGACCAAAACAAAACTATAAGTTGTGTGCAACTGTGCATGAATACTGTACGACCATTAAATCAAACATAAATAACCTTCTACTCATATTTAGTCTATCTTCCTCCATGAATTCACCTTGCATAAAGATTATCCATACACATATTTCTACTTCGATTTAGATGTCTTAGTCGCCGGAAAAACTCAAGGTCACGAAAGAAAAAGATTTATGGAACATATTACAAACTATACAGTTAGCTTGATCGGAAATCTTACCTCAACTATTCGAAAAGAACCGAACAGATCAAGGCGACGGTTGCGGTGGTTGTACGACGGCTTATGCGGGTCAGAGGAGGTTCTGGCGGAAACAATGAGACTGTGGCCGCGGAATCGCGAACCCAGCAACGGTGGCGAACGGCTCTTGGCGGTAAGGTTGTGCGGCGGTGCGGTCGATCGAATGTGGGGGTATGGTGGCTGATCGAAATCGGAAATTACAGTGACAGGGCCGGTGGCATCGAACGGAGGTAACCGGAGACACACAATAAGTGCTTCGGACGGTCGTGCGGAACGGCACTAAGGTGAGCGGCAGTGGTGGTGCGGCGGTAGTCGTGCGGAACAACGGATCAAATTGAGAAGTGATTTTGAAGGGGTTTAATAAGGATGATTTTATCAGTATAACATCCCGATGATTCGGCAGATTAGTTGATACATGGCCTTTTAAAGATATCCATACAGATAATAAAAAAAAGGTTTGCCGCGAAACTCACGAATTGAAATGCGTTTGCTTAATTTATTTTTAAATGCATATCCTATTTCTTTTTTTTTCCACCTACGCAACACAACAAAATACATGCATGACATTATTTATTTTTATCATTATAACACCTAAAGACTTTAATTTATTATTATTATTATAAATCCAAAAATAACTCAAAACTTGTATTTATCTACTATATTAGTCTATTAAAATTCTGAATATTACACGATTAAAGTACCAATTATCAAACAAGAAATCATAAAAATGAATATCTACCGATACCGATGTTGTTCAGTACGGAGTACGGTATGGTAGCGATACGATATTAATTCATCGAAAGCAAAAACACTAAAAAAAAATATTGATACGGATACAGATGTTATTCAATCTGTTTTGACTGAATTTTGTACGATAGCGTCACAATATCCGTTTAAAAAATATATATCGTAATGTTGAAATAAAAGGAGTGGAACAATTGTTTTTGATTTTTTTTCAATATTGTTTTCTAAGGTTTTATTATTCTATTTGTTTACTACTTTAATTGATTTAAGTATATTTTGTTCTCTCATATAACTTTTAAGATACGATCAAAGTACCCGTTATCAAACAGGAAACAATAAAACGGAATGTATACCGGCACCGATCATGTTCGGTACAATATGGTAGCGATACAGTATCAATTTATTGAAAGAAAAAAAACTAAAAAAAATATTGGTACCGATACAAATGTTGTTCAATTGGTTTCGATTGGGCTTATGATAGTGGCAGAATATCCGTTACCAAAAAAAAGCGTAATGTTGAAATAAAATGAACATAAAATGCAAGCGAACTGAACCGATATCAACTGAACAACATATATAGGTACCATATCAATATGTGTTTTTTAGTTTTCGATCGATGTAATGCTTTCTCTTTCAATTATTATATCGAATGGAACGTACTAAGCTTCATTGTGTTCGTGTTCAATCTGATATTCAAGCTCGATCCGATATTCAAGCACGCATTTCTCAGGCTCAACATGCTTGTGTTTCACAAGACTTGATGGGTAAGGAATTACCCTATCACAGTAACGGTATTTAATTATGAAGATTGGCTGGGTAGTTGACCCTGTTAGTCCGTTCTTGCAAGAGGGGTTTATTTTAACTAAGATTTCCTCCGCTTAATGGATAACCATTTGCTACCAATGGAGAATTGCTTCTCATCTTGAATTGAGGTGAGTGGATTTACACCAACAGAAACCATAAATTTCATACACAATAAAAGGGATATCATCGATTTTTAGATAGGAAATGTAGTTCGTTTTTCCGGTCTATCCTATTTGATCATTGATATTCGAACATTGTTCTCTTTCCTTTGTTCTAGTTCATGATCTGAACGAGTCGCACATACACCCTAGTACATGTTCCTCGACGCTGAGGGCATCCCCGAAGCGCGGGGGATTTTGTGACATTTCTAATTGGCTGTCTTGTATTTCTAATAAGTTGTTTAATCGCTGGCATGTTGAATCCTATACATAATGGGCTGGTTTAGATCGATCCTAACCGGATGATTATGAATTACTTTTATTCAATAGAATATAGAATAATAAAAAAAGTCATAGAATATTAATATTAAACTCGGCAGGGTGAATTTCAGAATTGACGTGAAATCTAGGCTATTGTCATTCAACCGCTACAAGATCAACAATTCCATAAGCTTGGGCCTCTGTTGCTGACATAAAAACATCTCTTTCCATGTCTTCGGATACAACCCATACGGGTTTGCCCGTTCTTTGTACATAAACCCTTGTCAGGGTTTCACGTAGTTCCAGCAGTTCTCCCACTTCCAGGATGAATTCTCCCGTTGCTACTTCAGAAAAAGAACCAGCAGGTTGATGGATCATTACCCTGATAATATAAGATAATAAAAGGATTCTCTATTTTTCATGATATGAGGGGAAGATACAAAGAAAGATAAAAGAATAACAAGAAAAAAAGATAGAATCGAACAACCGTACGGGCATTATGCATTGCATACGGCTCTACAATAAAATTGACCCTTACCTTCCATAAAATAAAGAAAAAATAGGATCGATCAGACCCCGATCGGTAAATGATCAACTTACCACCCTTCCTTTCAGAGGAATTCAAAAATACTATGATGGCTCCGTTGCTTTATATATTGATTATATTTTTTTGTCTGTTATTTGTCTGTCATTCAGCAATCCCAAAGTGGCTTTTTTATTTGATCAAATAAACTAAGGAAAAAAGAATTTTTTTTCGCTCTATAAATATTGTTAAGAGACCTCTGGTGTGAAAAAAGTTTGTGACGCTGAACTGGACTTCCAAGAATAAAATAGGAAATACCTTTTTATCATATTACTCTCTCGATACATAATCTAATGTTTTGAAAACAAAATTTCTTATATCAAATTCAAAGTGCCATGCTATTATTACTTAATATTCATATTTCATATGGCGAAGGCATAATCTTTTTTTTCTCTCAAAAAAAAGCCCCATTGGCGCCAAGCGTGAGGGAATGCTAGACGTTTGGTAATTTCTCCTCCGACCAGGATAAAAGATCCCATTGAAGCGGCTGATCCCATGCATATTGTATGTACATCTGGTTGCACAGGATCATATTATTTCATGGACCGTTTGTGGGTTCCAAGCCAAGATGATCTCCGCGCTTTGCTTATGGATGAGGCCCATAAGTCTTGTTATTCTATTCATCCTGGCTCAGATAAGATGTATAAGAATCTTCGTACTCGGTATTGGTGGCCTGGTATGAAGAAATGCATTGCCTTGTACGTTTCAAAGTGCCTTACTTGTCTTAAGGTTAAGGTTAAACACCAACATCCTTATAGTCTTTTAGAGCAACCACAGATTCCAGTTTGGAAGTGGGAAAACATTGCTATGGATCTCATTACTAAACTTCCGCGCACAAAGAAAGGTCATGATGCCATATGGGTAGTCGTTGATCGTCTTACTAAGTCAGCGCATTTCCTGCCAATCCGTGAGGATCTATCTGCTGAAAATCTGGCTAAAATCTATGTGGATGAAATCGTATCTCGACATGGTGTTCCCTTGAACATTATTTCTGACAGAGATGCTCGCTTCTCTTCTCGTTTTTGGAGAACCATGCAATCTGCTATGGGGACCCAACTCAATCTAAGCACAGCATATCATCCACAGACAGATGGCCAAACTGAAAGAACAATCCAGACTTTGGAGGATATGCTTAGAGCTTGTGTGATCGACTTTGGTGATAGTTGGGATTCACATCTTCCATTGATTGAATTTTCCTACAACAACAGTTATCACTCCAGCATCAACATGGCTCCTTTCGAGGCTCTCTATGGTCGAAAATGTCGTTCACCAGTCTGCTGGAATGAGATAGGTGAGGCTCAGCTTACTGGACCTGACCTCATTCTAGAAACGACTGACAAGGTTAAGAAAGTTCGTGATAACCTTCAGACAGCTCGAAGCCGTCAAAAGAGTTACGCGGACCAACGACGCAAGCCCTTGGAATTTCAAGTCGGTGATCGCGTATTACTTAAGGTCTCACCTTGGAAAGGTGTGATCAGATATGGAAAGAAAGGAAAACTTGCACCTAGATACATTGGACCATTCAAGATCGTCGAAAGAATCGGTAAGGTAGCCTACAGGCTTCAATTACCTCCTGAACTTGGAAATGTTCATCCAACCTTCCATGTATCCAATCTCAAGAAGTGTCTAGCATATGAGAATCTCCACATACCACTTGACAAGATCCGTGTTGATAAAACACTACATTTTGTTGAGAAACCTGTGGAAATTTTGGATCGCGAAGTCAAATGGCTTAAACGCAAGCGCATTCCGTTGGTTAAAGTTCGCTGGGAATCTAAATGTGGACCTGAGTTTACTTGGGAACGTGAAGATCAAATGAAGGCGAAGTATCCGCATCTATTCTCACGAGTTTCCTCTAAACAAATTTCGGGACGAAATTTCCACAAGTAGGGGAGACTGTGACATTTGTGCTTGTAATCATTGTGAACAATTCAGTTATCAATAAAATAAAGTTATTTGATCCAAATGTTTGTTTCTTTATGTTTGATGTTTTTCATGTTTTGGCTTTTATCCAATTTCAAACTCTATATCGCTTTCTGGAGAATTATACGCAAACTGGTGCGTAAACGTACTCAGTTTAACGCGACAAATACTCCGGAACATCAATTCATGCTTAACATACCTTAAATAACCTTTACATAACTTAGAAATAAGTTTTGAAGGCTTGGGTATGGCAAAATCATGTTTATTCGCTTACAGGGACTAAAATTGACAAACTGCGAAAGTATGCCAATCTGAACTGTAACGAACATTCCGGAACATGGCCATAAGTTAAACACACCTGAGAAAAATGGCTTTCTCTGGTGCCTAGGCGATTTTGGCGATTTCATCTAGAAACCCTAATTCTTTCTTTGCAACCTTAATCTTGATCGATTTGGGTTAGGTACTGGGGTGTTGTCGTGCCTTCTGAGTAAGGTTGCTAGACTTCACCTAGGTTTCTAATATTTTGAAGTTGAGATTAGGGTTTTTCGTTTCTTCATTCTAGGGTTTTATACTGCCATTGTTGCCGTAGGTCTTGTTGATTTCTGTTCGGGTTTCTTTCTTTGCATGGTGTGCGGTATTTTGAGTAATGGAGAACTATAATTCGTCTCTTCATGATGAACGTAACAAAGCTGCAAATATTCCTAAGGATGATCGAGGTAAGCCGCCTTTAATGGTTAAGGGTATTGCTAGCCGTATTGTGTCTATTGATGGTAACCCTTTAGCACCACGTCGGGGAAGCTTTCAGAACTTGCAACCTGATCCGAAACCTATTAACATTATTGATGAGCTTACGAAAGTCACAGTGCCTGTTGATCAGGTGTGTTCTCAATCTGTTCAGAATCTTGAGGAGGGAGAGAATATCAAGGGTTTCCAAGGGTCGTATGCGGATAGAGTGAAGATCAATACGACAGCTAAGCGTGAGGTAAATTTCAGATTGCTTGAGTCTTTGGAGAGTGTGGAGGAGGCGGATGTTGTTATTCCTAAGGAAGCTATACGACAGGTTCAAAAGAAATTTGAGAATGTTCTTTACGGTTACTTTCTAGGTGATAGATTGCCTTTTCCCGTTGTTGAGTACTATGTTAAGAATGTATGGGCGAAATATGGATTCGTTAAGCTTATGATGAACTCAGATGGTTTTTTCTTTTTCAAATTTGAATCCAAGGAGGGTATGCATAAGGTTCTAGATAATGGTCCATGGCTGATTAGGAAAATGCCGTTATTCCTGAATATCTAGGGTCCGTCTGTAAGTTTAAAGAAGGAGGGAATTAAGTCGGTTCCAGTACGGATTAGGCTACATAATGTTCCTTTGGCCGTATACACAGATGATGGTCTGAGTTTGCTGGCCTCTAAGGTGGGAATTCCGAAAAGGTTAGATAGTTATACGGCGGATATGTGCATTGAGAATTGGGGTAGAACTAGTTATGCTCGTGCAATGGTTGAGATAAATGCTGATAAGGAACTAAAATCTCATGTAGTGGTTGCCATTCCAAAAATGGATGAAGAAGGATTTGTGATGGAGAGAGTTAAGGTGGAATACGAATGGAAACCTCACCATTGTGAAACTTGTTGTTTATTCGGCCATAATATTTCTTCATGTCCAAGGGTTTCCAAGGAGAAAGCAAAGCAGATTATAATTGACGAAGAGGGTTTCATAATGGATAAAAGAAAGACTGCCAAGCATGGTTTTCCGCAAAAGAAGCAAAGGCCGAAGTTTATATACAAACCTAAGCAAAACATGGCAGGTGCTAGTACATCGGGAACCAAAAACCAAGGGGACTTAAAGGAAGTTGACCTGGTAGTCAACTTGCATAACAAATATGAAATGTTAGGAGGGGATGGATTCAATTCGGATAATCTAAATGGGCAGAGCTCATCAGAGCTGAAAAATGATACGTTGGAGGGAACAAATATGGAGGAAAACAATTCAAAAAATCAGAATTCAAACTTGGAGGGTGAGGAAGCATTAATAGATCCATGTCACACGGAAATTTCGTCGTTCATGTCAGCAAATAAGAAGAAGGTCAACTCTGAGGGGGCAAGCACTCCCGGTGATATGGGTTTTTATGGATAGCATTGCTGCTTGGAATATAAGGGGCTTGAACCGTCCCCTGAAACAAAGAGAGGTTCAACATATAGTGAAAGATAATCGTTTGAGTGTTTGTGCCATTCTAGAATCTCATGTGGAGGTGTCAAAGCTTTCTAAGATATGCAGTAGAGTCTTTAAACAATGGGAGTGGACCTCGAATGGTGGTGTTTGTAATAGAGGTACTAGAATCATAATAGGCTGGAACAACGATGTGGTTGATCTTATGGTCTTAGCCCAAACGGATCAGGTAGTGCATGTCAAGCTCAAGCCAACAACTCAGGATACTCGTATGTTTGTGTCTTTTGTCTATGCAAAGAATACTTATCAGGAGCGTCGGGAGTTATGGCAAGATTTGATGAAGCATAAGTTGGTTGTTGGTAACCAGTCGTGGATTGTCCTAGGGGATTTCAACTCGGCCCTTTACTTGGATGATGTTTTACGTGGTTCGTCTGCTCCGTCTATAGGTATGAGGGATTTTTTTGATTGTGTTCAACATTCTGAGCTTCTTGATATCCCGGGGCATGGGCTTCATTTTACGTGGAACCAAAAGCCAAGGGAAGGGATTGGTATCCTTAAGAAAATAGACCGGGTTATGGGGAATGTAAGTTTCTTGGATATGTTTCCTAATGCTCATGTGCTATATCACCCTTATAGGGTATCCGATCACACGCCGTGCATTCTTAAAATGGATTGGGTTTGCCGGCCAAAGCCCAAACCGTTTAAGTTTGCAAATTTTATAGCCAATAAAGATGAGTTCAAAGCGTGTGTTGTGACTGAATGGAGCAGACATATAGAGGGCATTCCGATGCTTTCTGTAGTAAAAAAGCTTCGAAATCTGAAATCTCCGTTAAGGAAGTTGCTTCATGATCAAGGTAATTTACATGCTAAAGTCAAAGACCTGAGATTGCAGCTGGATGAAGTTCACCGCCAAATAGATCTAAATCCGTTTGATACTTTGCTTTGGGATAATGAAACTGAGCTAATTAAGAAGTTCCATTGTGCTTCTTATGATGAGGAATCATTTTTAAAACAAAAAGCTAAGCTTGATTGGCTAAGTGCGGGTGATGGCAATACTTCCTTTTTTCATAATTTTGTCAAAAGTAGAAATGCCAGGAATAAAATCCATTTGATTAAAGATGCTAATGGTGTTCAGCACGAAGGTGTGGATGTTGAGAAAGCTCTAGTTGACCACTATGCTAATTTTTTGGGTATTGAAGCTGCAGTGGAAGATTTAAACATGGACGACCTTTTTGTAAATACCGTAAACCCGAGTTCAGCTAATCATATGATTCGGCCAGTTACATGTGAGGAAGTCAAGGCGGCTATGTTCAGTATTGCCGACAACAAGGCTCCGGGTCCTGATGGATATACTTCGGTATTTTTTAAGAAAGCGTGGGATGTAGTAGGTGATGAAGTTTCGGCCGCTATCCTTCAATTTTTTGAGAATGGTAAACTGCTTCAGCAAGTTAACCATACAATAATTGCCTTGGTTCCCAGAGTTTCCACTCCCTCTTCGGTTTCGGAGTATAGGCCGATATCCTGTTGCAACGTCATTCTTAAATGCATTAGTAAGATCTTGTCGGAGAGAATTAAAGGTAGTTTGGCTAGCTTGGTTGATATTAGCCAATCGGCTTTTATTCCTGGTAGGAAAATCTCGGACAACATACTTCTTACGCAGGAACTTATGCACAACTACCATTTACATAGGGGAAAGCCGAGGTGTGCCTTCAAAATTGACATCCAGAAAGCATATGACACAGTTAGCTGGACGTTTCTCAAGTCTATCCTTACCAGGTTCGGATTCCCTACAAAAATGGTAGGATGGATTATGACGTGTGTCTCTACTGTGTCGTTTTCTCTTAGCATCAATGGGAATCTTTGTGGTTACTTCAAGGGTAGGAGGGGGCTCAGACAGGGCGATCCTATATCCCCTTATTTGTTCACCTTGGTCATGGAGGTACTTTCTTTATTATTACACAAGGCAGCCGATGATCATCCTACTTTCAGATACCATGATAAGTGTAAACTTCAGAAGATTATTAATGTGTCCTTCGCTGACGACTTGTTTATTTTTGCTAACCCGGACATGGTGTCTATTAGAATCATGAGGGATGCTTTGGATTTGTTCACTAGAATTTCGGGTCTTACCCCGAATCTAGCTAAAAGCACGGTCTTCTTCAGTAACGTTTCGCCTCAAATGAAGCAAGCTATCTGCTCTCTTCTTCCGTTTCAGGAGGGAGAGCTTCCCGTTAAGTACTTGGGAGTTCCTTTGATCTCGACTAAGCTATCGTTTAAGGATTGCAAAATTCTAGTGGACCGAGTTGACAAAAAAATAGAGCATTGGTTAAACAAGTCGCTCTCTTTTGCAGGAAGGCTTCAATTAATTAATTCGGTCATCTCGGCTATGCACGTTTACTGGGCTTCAGTTTTTATGCTTCCGGTCCGTATTGTAGGTGACATTGAAAAGCGAATGCGTAATTTTCTTTGGAGTGGTGGGGCGGCCAAAGGTTCTTATCCGAAGGTTGCTTGGAAAAATGTTTGCCTTCCAAAATCAGAAGGCGGATTGGGTATTCGAAGAATTCATGACTCGAATAAAGCACTTCTTGCTAATCATATGTGGAGCATTCTTATTAAACGGGATTCTCTCTGGGTAAAATGGGTTCATTCTTACAGGATCAAAGGGAAAAACTTTTGGGAGCTCCCTTATCGTGGTAGTATGACATGGGGGTGGAGGAAAATCTTATCTATCCGGTCATCTGTTCGTCCGTTCATTTGGTTCTTGATTCGTGATGGCAGGAAGGCTAATGCTTGGTACGATAATTGGTGCTCTCATAGCCCTTTGCGGGATTTCATTACTCCTAGACGAATTCATGGGGCGGGGTTTAGCATGCAAACCTCTGTGTCGGACCTCATTGATAATCAAAATGGTTGGAAGTGGCCGATTGCTTGGTTCGACCTTTATCCGGTTCTGATTACTTTAACGACACCGACTTTTGTCCATGATGTTCCTGATAAGATCGTTTGGAAGGATAGGCAGGGAAATATATCGGATTTCAGTGCTAGAGAGGCTTGGGAGAGCATACGGGCGCGTGGTGAGGAGGTTGATTGGGTTAATTTGGTGTGGTTCAGTCAGTGTATCTCGAGACATTCTTTTCACTTGTGGCTAGTTATTAAGAATAAACTAAAAACTCAGGATCGAATGGGAATCTGGGATGCTGGAAGTGCAACTAATTTAAATCTAATGTGCTGTCCACTGTGTAAGCACGGTAAAGATTCTCGGGACCATTTATTCTTTCGGTGCTCTTATGCTTTGCAGGTGTGGAATCGGGTGAAAGATATGGCTTATATGGACTCTATTGATGCAAACTGGGATTCCATTATTACGTGGCTTTCTCAACATGCTACTAATAATTCAACGAGGAGTGTTGTAAGTAAGTTGGTTGTGGCTGCTTCTTCTTATTTCATATGGCAAGAAAGAAACAACAGGCTGTTTTCTACAAATCTGCGAAACGCTACAATGATTGCAAACATTATTCTTCATACGGTTCGCCTAAAGCTGATGACTTTCAAGGCTGGGAGAGGTCTGAAACACCCGCTGATGTTGGAGAGATGGAAGTTCTAAGTGAAGGCTTTAAACATTGATCCGGGCTAGAGTCTTTTGTGTAGAGTCTATGTTATTAGTTGCCTATGGTTAGGCTTTGGGCTGTTTGTTTTGTTTTGGTCGGTTTTTGCTTTTGTGGGTTGGTTGCTTTGTTTTTGTCTGTTTTGGTTGTGCTAGTCTTGGTATGCCAAGTCTAGCTCTTGTGTGCTACTTTGGTACACTTGCGTGATTCTTTATTCTTTTTAATAAAATTCACCGGGGTAACCCTTTACCCAAAAAAAATAAGTTAAACACACCTTAAATATCCTTTACATAGCTTAGAAATAGGCTTTGAGGGGTTCGGTGTGCTAAAAATAAACTTTATGCTCATTCAGGGACTAAAAGCGTCAAAAACTGCATAAGTTTGCATTTTCGCGCATAACTTACGTTCTGAATACATCCGGGCATCCAAAAATTTATGTAATCATCAAAATATTTTGTTTTAATGATTGGCTTGTTAAAAATCCATTCGTCGCACAATTTGGACCGTTTTTGCGTCCGTTACGACTTCCGTCATAATTAACCGAACAACGCAACCGTACGACCAAACGAGCCGACATCCGACATATTTTTTAGCAGATTTTAAGTTTCCTATACTTTAACTTCATTATAGAGCTTTGAAATGGGGTTAACGGGGCTTAAACGTGTCAAAAATGGGCCGAAATGCATGTTTCTTAAGTGCAGGGACCATTTTGCAATTTCTGGAAAGTCTCAGACCTGCAAGGTCCTTACGGATCGTATGGGAATGGTCTTACGGTCCATAAGCAGGTCCCAGACATCAGAATGTGTTTTCCAGCTTGTTCCAGCTGTTGCACACCTTTGCACCTGGTTTCTTTGATTCTATGTGCTTGTTTTTTATGCCCATGGTTTCTCAAAACAGTGGGTATGAGGTGTACGGACTAGATCGAAGCTCGTTTCCCGATAAACGATCATAACGGTTCTAGCATTCCTATAAATACCCACCTTGTCTTGATCATTTTCCTCACATTTGAATCTGATTCTACACTCTCTAAGTGGAAGTATATGCTTCCTACCTGAGAGTGAATCGGGTTCGAATCTTGCGGGGACCTTCTATAAGTATTCTTTCGCGTTTTTCGTTCATTTTAGCGTTAAAGTCAAACTGTGTTTGACTTTCTGCATTGACCAGTTTATGGCCAACGCGAAGTTCGTTTGAACTTCATAACGTGAGCTTAATCACGATGGTTATAGTCCCTAGTGACTATACCTACTGATTACCACGTTATCTAGGCTCAGTGACGAGTCGTAGTTTCGGCCAAAATGCGTTTTCTCGCGTATTTTGTAACAAAACTACTCTAAGGTATTAAAACCGTTTATTTTAATACCAAACCTGTTTTCTAACGTTACTAAACATGTTCTAGCATGTTTAGCTCGTCGCTTTTAGATTTGTGCTTATTTAGGGTCGTAAAGGTAAGCGATCTAATCAATCGCTTATGCTTTCGAACCCGACCCATTTGGTCGATCATTAGGATCTGACTAAACACTTTAGGGTGACCATAGTTGTATAGGGAATAACCTTCCGAGGTTATACCTTATGGTCACGTCGTTTAAATAGTTGTATGATAAGTAGTTCTTATGCCTTAGGAAAATTACCAAAATACCCTTTATGCCTTAGGGTTTCTTGTGTCTTTTGTTTTTCGGTCTCTTGGTCTCTTGATTTCACGTTGTTCTTGTGTGCATGCTTGCTTCATTCGCTGTTTAATTGAGAGAGTTGCTGTCTGTTTCAATGGAGGATCGTTCAAAATCTGCTGATGTTCCCAGGGATGATAGAGGTAAGCCGCCATTACCCCTTAAAGGATTAGCGAGTAGAGTGGTCTCTATAGATGGTAATCCCGTGCTTCCTAGGAGAGGTACGATTCAGAATGTTCAGTCTGATCCGAAGATGTTTAATGTTATTAATGAATTGGAAAAGATCACCGTGCCTGTTCTGTCGTCGGCGAATCAAACCCCAGCGGATAATATGGATGCATATGGTTTTCAGGATTTACATTCGGTTCAGAGTAGTAGCTCTAAACCCAAGTCTTATGCGGAATCGGTAACAACAAACAAAGAGCAGAAAGTTAATTTTCGAGCTTTATCTAGTTCGGTTGTCCAAGAAGGTTGTGATGTTTTTCTTCCGAAGGAATCTGTCCGATCGGTGAAGGATAAACTGGCGAACACTTTATATGGTTATTTTTTGGGAGATCGTCTTGCATTCCCGGTGGTTGACTACTATGTTAAGGTTAATTGGAAAAAATATGGTTTGGAAAAAACGATGATGAATGCAAATGGTTTTTTCTTTTTTAAGTTTAATGATGAAGTCGGGATGCCAAATGTTCTTAAAGATGGTCCGTGGATTATTAGGGCTCAACCATTGTTTCTGAATACATGGAGTCCTACGACCAAATTGGAAAAGAAAGAGGTGAAACGAGTGCAACTTTGGGTAAAAATTCATGAGGTTCCAATTGCTGCTTACACGGAAGATGGTCTTAGCCTAATTGCAACAACAATTGGAGAACCAAAAATGCTTGATTCGTTCACAACGTCTATGTGTATGGATTCTTGGGGTCGCAGTAGTTATGCTAGAGCATTGGTGGAGATTTCGGCGGAAAAGGAGCTCCGAGAAGAGATTACAATAGCAATTCCGGAAACGGAAGGGGATGGTTTTACCAAAGAGACTATGTTTGTAGAATATGAATGGAGCCCACATCGTTGTGCAACTTGTTGTGTATTTGGCCATTCAAACGAGATGTGTCCCAAGAAGCTGATCAAATCGGGTAATGCTAAATATGAAGATTACAACCGTAATGCCCAAAGGAACAAGCAAGTGAAAAAGGTTCCGGTGGTGGATCAAGATGGTTATACCGAGGTGCATGCTAAGAAAGTAGCTAGAAGGCCGGGTATTCAGGTGAATAAACAATCAAAGTTTGAATACCGGCCAGTATCAAAATCCAAGGCGAATGAGAATACCGGACCGAAGCCAAAGGCATCGAACAACCCTTTCGATATTCTGAATAAAGTCGACCCGGAAACGGGTACAAGCAAAAAGAACACGGATTCGGGATTTGAGGGCTCGGATGGAGATGAGGCCGAAGAGGTTTATAATGAAATGGATGTTTTTATGGCTCAAGGATCAGTAAATTTAAATAAAACAAAAGGGGCAAGCACTCCTTCTCAAATAGTTACTGATGGTTAGTATTGCAGTGTGGAATATAAGGGGGTTGAACCGCCCGCTTAAACAAATGGAGGTTCGTCATGCAGTTAAGGATTATAATTTGAGCTTGTGTGCTATATTAGAGTCCCATGTTGATGTTGGTAAATTGGGTAAAGTGTGTAAGGCGGTTTTTAGATCGTGGGATTGGACTTCAAATGGCGGGTGTTGTAACAAAGGCACAAGAATTATCATTGGATGGAATCCAACTATTTTTGATGTAATGATCGTTGCTCAATCTCCTCAGGTTATTCACTTACAGCTTGTTTTTAAATTGGATAAGAGAATGCTCTTCTGTTCTATTGTGTATGCCGATAATTATTATGTTACGCGGAGGGAGTTATGGCATCTTCTGTCTATGCATAAAGTTTTTGTTGCGGATCGGCCTTGGTGTATTATGGGTGATTTTAACTCGGCTCTTAACATAGAAGATAATTCGATGGGTTCTTCATCCATTTCGATTGGTATGAGGGATTTTCAGGAATGTGTTGATGACATTGAAGTTGTGGATATTAATCGCACTGGTATTCATTTTACGTGGAACCAAAAGCCTAAAAAAGGTGTGGGATTACTAAAGAAAATTGATCGGGTAATGGGAAACACTCCGTTTCTTACTGAATACCCGAACTCGGTTGCCATTTTCAAGCCGTATAGACTTTCGGACCATTGCCCTTGTATCTTGTCTATTCCGGAAGCTATGAAACTCAAACCGAGGCCGTTTAAGTTTGCTAATTTTTGGTTTTTAAACCAGAATTTTTGGAGATTGTTAATAAGCATTGGCTAATTAATGTTGATGGGGTTCACCAATTTCGAGTTGTCAAGAAGTTACGGTCTCTTAAACACCCTCTTCGTTCGTTGCTGTTCAGACAGGGTAATCTCCACAAGAAGGTTGAAACTATTCGTTTGAAGTTAGATGCTATTCAGCAAAGGATTGATCAAGAGCCGCAAAATGTTGATTTTCGGACTGAGGAATCATCGGTTAGCCGTGACCTTCAAGATGCTTTGTTGGATGAAGAGCGTTTTCTGAAACAAAAAGCTAAGGTTGATTGGTTGAGTGCGGGTGACATGAATACTGCTTTTTTTCATTCCTCTTTGAAAATTCGAAATCATTGTAGTAGGATTGATGTCATTAAAGATACGCAAGGGAATCTCTATGAAGGTGATAGTGTGTATAAAGCTTTTGTTCAACACTATGAGAAATTTTTTGGCAACCAAGGTGATATCTCGTTACAACCAGCTCCAGATTTATTTCCGAAAATTTTATCTCACAATGTTGCTACGAATATGGTTTGTCCTGTTACGGAGGAGGAGGTTAAAAAGGCGATGTTCTCTATTGGCAATGATAAAGTTCCGGGTCCGGATGGTTTTACGGCTGCGTTTTTTAAGAGTGCTTGGCCTCTGGTTGGTAATGATATCGTTAATGCTATTAAAGATTTTTTTGACACTAGTAATTTGCTTCGGGAACTGAATCATACGCTTATAGTTCTTATTCCAAAGGTGTCAACTCCTATGGTTGTTACTGATTTTCGCCTGATTGCTTGTTGTAATGTTCTTTACAAGTGTATCAGTAAGATTATCGCTGATAGGATAAAGGGAGGTTTGAATGAGATTGTTAGTATAAATCAATCGGCCTTTATTCCGGGTAGGAAAATTTCGGATAACATCTTATTAACGCAAGAGTTAATGCATAACTATCATCAGAATGTGGGGCCTCCAAGATGTGCTTTTAAGGTTGATATTCAGAAAGCTTACGATACGGTGGACTGGAGTTTTCTGAAAAGTGTGCTTCTTGGGTTTGGCTTTAACAATAACATGGTGAAGTGGATCATGATCTGTGTCTCTTCTACTTCATTTTTGGTATGTGTTAATGGCATGGTTCATGGTTTTTTCAGAGGTAAACGGGGGTTAAGGCAAGGGGATCCTATTTCTCCTTATTTATTCACTCTTGTCGTGGAGTTTTTGACGGGTATTCTTCAGCATTCTGTTTGGATAGATTCTTCTTTTAAATTTCATAACAGATGTGAAAAACAGCAGATAATAAATCTCTGCTTTGCTGATGATCTATTTCTTTTTGCTAGAGGAGAAGTGAATTCGGCTAATTGTATTATGTCCTCTCTTTCAAAATTCTTTAAGATGTCGGGGTTAGTGCCTAACAACCAGAAAAGTACGGGTTTTCTTTTGTAATGTGAAAGATCATGTTAAACAGGCGATTCTGGACATTATGCCTTTTGTGGAAGGCAAGTTACCTGTCAAGTACTTGGGAGTCCCTCTTATTTCTTCTACGCTTAGATATAATGATTGCCGGGTGCTTGTGGAGAAATTAGAGAAGCGTATTATGCACTGGAAGAACAAATTGTTATCGTTTGCGGGTCGACTTCAACTGATCATAGGGTTGCTACCAGTCACAATGTCTTGTATTGAGTCAGGGAGGCCATCAATGTACTTTTCGATTGCCTTATCCAAAGGTGTAACCATATCCGGGCATAACAAACTTAACTCCTCATAACGGTCCGTGTAGGCTCGATGCTCACCGCTAACTTGCTTAAGATCGTCGAACTCCGTTTCCAAGGCCCTGATCTCGTGACGAGGACAGAATTCCTTCATCATGAGAGCTCGAAGCTCTTGCCATGTTTGAGCCAGTGCCACATCGGCACCCTATCTCTCATCACACCATTCCACCATGTCAAAGCTCGTTTCTCAAAGACGCTAGATGCGAATTCTACCTTTCGCTCGTTTGGACATTGAACATGTCTGAAGGTGTTCTCTAAACTCTTGAACCATTGCAGAAGTGCAGTCGCTCCTTGAGACCCAGAAAACTTTGATGGCTTAGCCGAGTTGAACGTCTTGAAGTTGCAAGGGGCATTATTGTTGTTGTTGGCTTGGTTCCATTGAGCAAAGAGGTTTGGGAATTGAGCAGCCATTTGGTGCGCAATGATCTCTGCCAGTTCGGCAGTCGCTATCTGGTTTTTGCGTCGAGGAGGCATTCTAAAAGAGAAACAAGAAAGAAAACGAATGAAATGGCATTGGGTAAGAATAGGATGTTACAATTACCGACCATAATCATGGTTGATGGTCATTTGTTTGAATCCACGAAGCAAATAAACAACACCAAGGCTGAATCAAAGCAAATAGATCCTCATAGTGTATCGCGAAGACATGCTCGCCTATAAGTGGACACTCACCCCAAGAGTTCCCAGGTAAGAGTGACTGGTTCGATTATGTGGATTTGTACGAACACTCTAACCTTAGACAGAAAACCCAGGGTACAGACATTCACTCTTCCAGTTTGCACGTGTTCACACTATTTAGGACCCAACACTTTGATGAGAGTTTTGAAAATTCAAAGGGGTTCAAAACCTTATAACAGAGGGTTCGAAACCTAGTAATCAATCATCCTAGAACAGATGATTAGTTTTCAAAGCGGTTTTGAAATTTATGTTCTTGTTGTGGTCGTCGCCTAAGGATAGGTAACGGTATTTGTTTTATGACTAAACGCAAGTAAACTCGCGTTAGGGTCCTAGGAAGGTTATAGACTAGGTCAAAGCATTACTGATAACCTAATTCCCTATAACCATTGGCTCTGATACCAACTTTTCTGTCACACCCCGGCCGCGTATAACATGCAACCGCGGGGAAATGCCGGGGAGTGTTGTAACAAAATCAATTGTTTCAAATCCATGGTAAATGAAGTTTCGTTTTATTAATCAAACATTAAAGTTTACATTGCTTTAAACAAGAACCAAAGAATACATAACATAAATTAACTAGTTCTTGTCTCGTTTTAAGTCACTAAGGCACAGGTCCGCCTAAGTATGTCTTGATAAGTCCTATGCATCATCTCCTGAAAACACATGTGAAAATAGGTACGTCAGCATAAAAATGCCTGTGAGATACAATGGTTTTGTGAAAACGGAATTCATGACTTATGTTTGAGAAAATGTTTAGTCATGAACCTTGTAATTTGCTTTGTCTTGTAAATCATTTGAAAAACGATAAGATCAGATGATATGTATAAATAAGAGAACACTGTATGTCTGGTCTTGTCCCTAGTTTGCTAAAGAGTACGGTTTTCTTCGGTAACGTGGCTAGTTCTGTGAAAGCTCGTATTCTAGCTATTATGCCATTTGAGGAAGGGGTTCTCCCAGTGAAGTATCTTGGAGTTCCGCTTATCTCGTCTCGCCTCTATTACAAAGATTGTAAAGTTTTGGTGGATAGAATGGAAGCTAGAATTACTGATTGGAAAAATAAGAGTTTATCTTTTGCGGGCAGGTTACAGCTTATTCGGTCGGTTCTATCTTCGTTGCATGTGTATTGGGCTTCGGTTTTCATTCTCCCTAAACGTATCATCAATGATTTGGAGAATCGCATGCGGAGGTTCCTTTGGGCTCAAGGAAATGGCATTAAAGGTAAAGCGAAGGTTAACTGGAAAATAGTTTGTTTGCCAAGAACAGAAGGGGGGTTGGGCATCCGTAGGATCGGGGATATGAATAAAGCTCTAATGGTGGCACACATTTGGAGTCTGCTTACGAACCGGGAATCGCTATGGGTCAAGTGGATTCATGCATACCGTATTCGCGAGAGAAATTTTTGGGAGGTTCCAGTAAAAAATAACATAACCTGGAGTTGGCGAAAGATGCTAGGGCTAAGACAGAGTATACGAAATAATATATGGGTGAAACTTGGGGATGGGGCGAACACATGTGCTTGGTTTGATAAATGGGATGCAATGTGTCCGCTTGGTAGTTTTATTTCTCCTAGAACCATTGCTAATGCGGGTTTTAATATGAGCTCTTGTGTAGCTGATGTTTGTATTAATGGCGAATGGGTGTGGCCGGAGGCTTGGTTTACTCGGTTTCCAGGTTTGCTCGATATGCAGGTACCGGAATTAAACGCAAATGATCATGACAGGTTGTTTTGGTGTACAAATGGCGGCCGAAAAACTGATTTTAGTACGTCAACGGCGTGGGATGGGGTTAAATGCGTCAACGTTGAAATTCATGACTTTTCGGGTGAGCGCAAAGTTACCCAAGGACTTTTCCATGTTTGTAAATGTCCCAAGGTCCTTAAAAATCAAGTTCGAGGGTCTAATGAGCATGATTGATAGCCAAAACCTCGTAGCAAAGGACCAAGGACCAAAACTTCAACATTAAAAGAGATTTGAGGATCAGATGGGGCTAGGTGTCACACCTAGGGCCCTAGGCGTGACGCGAGGCCTGCCCAGCGACAGAAATCGGGTTATTGCAGTTAAGGGCCTGATTCCGAGTTGTAACCAGCTGTTACCCACTCTAGGTTCAATGGGCAAGTGTAGTATGGTTTCCGCAAGCTATACCTCGCCACTCTTTTCTCTTATGGTTGCTTGTTCTTCGAAAATTGAAAACCCATGATGTCATGAGTCGATGGAACTCGGGCAATATGAATCTTAACCTGTTATGCTGCTCGTTGTGTTCAAGGGGGCCTGACTCGCATGAGCACTTGTTTTTTGAGTGTGATGAAGCCAAGAATATTTGGTATGGGGTTCGGGAAAAAGCTGGCATGGGCGCTATTCAGAATTCATGGAATGACATCTTTGAATATCTATTAAGTATAGCTAACTCAAAAAAGGCGGCAAATGTCATTGCGAAGCTGGTTGTTGGTGCAACAGTCTACTTTGTTTGGGAGGAACGGAATAGAAGATTATTCACACCGAAAAGGAGAACGAAAGAACAGCTTATCGAGGTCGTTTTGTTTACGGTCCGAATGAAGCTACACACTATGAGGTTTCGGTATTCTGTCCACACGGAGCATGTCTTGCAGGAGTGGAGCTTACCGCGAGGGTTGCGTGTTGCGGATGATGACTGCGGCTGATTACTTGTTTGCGTTATATTGTTTTAGAGTTGAAAGACTCGAGTTGTACTGTTAGTGTGATATCTAGTTTGTGTCGCTTGTTTTACTCTTGTATGGCATGTCATACTTGAGAACTGGAGGTGTTTTTAGCCTTCACTTGGTTTTATTTGGTTTGGTGGTAATAAAATTAACCGGGGTAACCCTTTACCCAAAAAAAATGAGTTTGTATAAGATAAGTCGTTTGTAAAACAATGTCTCGTGAAAAGTGTGTTATTTGTATAAAATGTCATAAGTCTCAAATTGAAATGATTCAAATAACGCTACGATATGTAATACCATACAAACACTTATATATAGGAAGTACCAGCGGCGTATCCACCATGCTTGTATCATATTACACACGCCTCGTTACTTAATCACTTACTCAAACCAAACCATCAGGATGAAATGTTTAACAATTGTGGAAATGTTTATGTATAGTCAAATGTCTATTGTCAAATGTAAATCATGTCAACAGATACAACTGGTTCACACGGTTCAATGGTTACAGACGGTTCATGTAATCAAAGGGGTAAGACGGTTCACATAGTCAAATGGTTACAACGGTTCAAAATGTTGCATAATGTGTTCATATGCTGGATGAGCATATGCAACAGAAATGCAATGTAAAACCATGTACTAAGTATGCACACAATGGGCATATATAGCATGAAATATAATGTATAACAATGTACTAAGTACGCACACAATGGGCATACATAGCATAGAATGTAATGTAAAACGATGTACTAAGTACGCACACAACGGGCATACATAGCATAGAATGTATTGTAAAGTGATGTACTAAGTATGCACACAATGGGCATACATAGCATGAAATGTATTGTAAAGTGATGTACTAAGTATGCACACAATGGGCATACATAGCATAAAATGTATTGAAATCATGTACTATAATGTACTAACGAACATAGCAGGTATATGATGTGAAAACATGGAAAGCATGAAAGTAACAAGTAGGCACATGTGTTTCACCCCAAAACAGTTTGGAAAACAGTAAAAGAGGGGTTCAATTTACTCACCTGAGATTGCTTTGAAGTTCTTGTATAATAACCAAACAATGCTAGATCACGGAATATCAAACGGCACCTAATAGGTAGCTATGTTAATATACCGGACCTAAATCGGAAGAATCGGATAGTATGCGGGTTTGTAAACCAAACGAGTATGGAGACTCGTGTAATATGGTTTAACCAAGCCTACATACTAAAATGAAACCTAACCTAAGTGCTTACAGCCCATTACGACCCGTTTAGGTAGCCTATGCTACCTTAACGCGTCGTTCGCGTAGAACGCGTTTGGAACGCCTAACATCGTGACCACAAGGTATAACCTCAGAAGGTTACAGCTATGGTCACCTAATGTGTTTGGTCGGACCCTAATGATCGACCAAATGGGTCGGGTTCGAAAGTATAAGCGATGGTTTAGATCGCTTACCTTACGACCCTATATAAGCACTATACTAAAAGTGACAAGCTAAGCATGTTAGAACATGCTTAACTAAGTTTAGAAAACAGGTTTGGCATCAAAACAAACGACTTTGATGCTCACGAGTAGTTTGGTTACAAAATACGCAAGAATGCCCATTTTGGCCGAAACTACGACTCGTCACTGAGCCTAGATAACGTGGTAATCAGTAGTTATAGTCGCCATGGACTATAACCATCGTGATCACGCTCACGTTATGAAGTTCCAACGAACTTCGTGTTGACCATAGGCTGGTCAATGCAGAAAGTCAACAAAACGTTGACTTTCGGACTCAAAAAACGAATAAAAGAACGAAAGAACACTTACGAAGGGTCCCCGAATGCTAATCTAGATCAAAATGGCTCAGGTATGAAACAAAGGTTCCAACTTAGAGCTTTTGATCAGATTTTTGTGGGTTTTCACCAAAAAGGGGGGGGTATTTGTAGGAAAAGTAAGCCGTTAGGATCGTTTCTTGAATATCGTGCCACGATCTTATGCGTACAATTGTCACAAAGTTGTGGTGCCTTATCTTGACCCTTAGCTCCTGAGATTGTGAAAGGGCATTGCCCTTTGGTGTGTTTGAAAGGCCAAGTTTGCAAGAAAGACAAACTTTCTGTTACTGAAGGGGCCATGCGGCCCGCATCAGGATATGCACAAACTCAGGCGGGCCGCCTGGGCATGCCTGATCTGCACATACTTTCAGAAATGGCAGTTTTGGTCCCTGTTGCATGTTTATGCCATTTCCGACACTTCTAAGGCCCAAAAAGCCAACTTTAAGGCCCTAAAATGATGCCTAAACATTGTGGACATGAAACATGCTCAAAAATATGTCGGATGTTGGTTCGTTTGGCCGTACGAATGCGATGTTCGGTTAATTACGACGGAATGCGCATAAGCGCGAAAAACGATCCAAAATGCGTGACGAATGGATTTTTCTCATGCCAAACACTAAGGCATAATATAAGGATGCTTACATAAATTTTTGGATGTCCGGATGTATTCAGAACGTAAGTTATGCGCGAAAGTGTAAACTTATGCACTTTTTGACACTTTTAGTCCCTGAATGATCCAAAAGTTTGTTTTAGCATACCAAACCCCTTAAAGCCTATTTCTAAGCTATGTAAAGGATATTTATGGTATGTTTAACTTATGGACATGTTCCGGAATGTTCGTTACAGTTCAAATTGGCATACTTTCGCAGTTTGTCAAGTTTAGTCCCTGTAAGCGAATTAACTTGTTTTTGTCATACCAAAGCCTTCAAAACTTATTTCTAAGTCATGTAAAGGTTATTTAAGGTATGTTGAGTATATGTTGATGTTCCGGAGTATTTGTCGCATTAAACTGAGTACGTTTATGCACCAGTTTGCGTATAATTCTCCAGAAAGCGTTGTAGAGTTTGAAATTGAACAAGAATTGATATGTGCAAAAGATACACATATTTATACAAGATCCCAAGTATGAAATACAATATTTCATCGGCTTGGTATTTGTTTGATGGTCACGGTGACACAGGTGTCACAGTCATTAACACCGATCATGCCGCCCGTTAGTAGGTAATGGTACCATAGGACTTGACAACTCCCATTCCTGAAATCTCGGGTTTGTTTGGATTGGAAGGAATGACCGAATCCGATAAACAATAACACATATAGACCTTTAATTTGTTTAAAGGTCTATCACCACAGTCACAAAGGCTTGAATGTATGCATTTTCACAATACCGCATAAATGTTTGTATCAGTATAGCATGCATTTGTTCCACAAAACATACTTTGACTTAAACTATGTTTAATTCAATACCCTGTTTTTGTGCATTTTTACCTATGGCCTAGTTGATATATTTCACATGCCATACATAATATTTTGGATACACATAATATGATTTATAGTAAACATAAACAATTTGACAATTATATACACACTTGGTGGTTTACATTAAACATGGACAATTTTGATATGGTTTACACAATAACACTTGACAACTGATTTATACACGAACAATTTACATGGTGGTTGGTTTGGGTAAATGGTTTGAGTAACGTGGCGTATGTAATATGATACAAACATGGTGGATACGCCGCTGGTACTTCCTATATATAAATGTTTGTATAATACTACCTATCGTAGAATTATTTAAATCATTTCAGTTTAGACATATTATGTTTTACACAAATAACATATTCTTCACAAGACATTATTTTTACAAACAACTTATCTTATACAAACTCATTTTACTAGGTTATTCATTTAACCTTACATTTTATTTATACATATCATCTGATCTTATCGTTTTTCACATGATTTACAAAACAAAACAATTTACAAGGTTCATGACTGACTGTTATTAAACGTTTGCTTTAAACTCAAATCATGAATCCCATTTTCACCAAACTTATGTATCTCACAGGCATTTTTATGCTGACGTACCTACTTTCACATGTGTTTTCAGGAGCTATCGCTTAGGATGACGATTGTGACACTAGGGCGGACCTGTGCCTTAGAGACATAAAACGAAGATAGACTTAGTTTGAATATGTTCTGAACACTTTATTTCCTGTTTTGAAACAACGTAACTCTCGTGTTTAATAAATAAAATATAACTTTGTATACCATAATTGTGAAACAATTAATTATGTCTCAACACTCCCCGACGTTTCCTCCGCGGTTGCATGTTATACCCGGTCGGGGTGTGACAATCCACCACCCATTATCCTGCCTATTTGTGACAACTCGAATTTCCAAGATTCCTATTTCGCATTTATTGCACGTTCATTGTTTGTGTAGTTAATTATTTGCACAATTAGTTGCTATGGAATTGTATACGTTTGATACAATGAAGTGTATTGTGTGATTGTGCATGGTTATGTGTTAATTGTGATAAATTTGTTAAATGCATAAACTTAGTGGTGAAACTGTGAAACTGTTTGAGATGGTGTACTATTGTAAAATATAATAATTAAGGGTGTGTAGAGTTATTAGTGAAACTTATATGATACTTAACCCTAATCCTTCACTAAACATCGCACAAGAAACCAAAGCACGTACATTCACTTTCTCTGGCAATCATCATCACCACCATCATTGGCACAAGACATTCATCACTTTTGATTTCCACATTTTCTCTAGAATCAACACAAGGTAATTGTTTATTGATTGCTTGATTATTATCAATTCTTGATTCTTGATTATGTGTTCATGAAAACCCTAGTTCCTCATACAATATTCTGTGATTTTGATTTGATTCTGGATAATGATGATTATGATGAATGATTAGTTGTATGCCAATAAGATTGTTCACATAATGATTGTTGTAATCATCGATTGATTGCTTGTGAATTCTGCAATACGTAGGATTGAGTAGGGTTTTTGATCGTGTGAATGAAAGTTGTAACTGATGACTTGATTCTGTGAAAAAAAAAATTGGAATTTCACACATTATTGTTAGTCAGAGATTTGGATTGTTATGCTTGTCTGAGTTTCGTAACCCTAATGTAGTTGTCTGAGTTTTAAAAGGGTGTTAAGGTCCGAGTTTCTTTTCATCAAGTGTTGTCCGAGCTTGTTGAGACACACTAAGTGTCCGAGTTTTATATCAAACATCAAAGGGTCCGATGTTTGATTAAGTGGGGTCCGACTTTTAGACATGGGAGTAGTGGCCCGACTTTTAGCTTTAACCCTAGTGTTGTCCGAGTTTCATGATCTTTATGTGATGTCCGACCTTTAACTCTTGTCATATGGTCCGACCTTTAACCCTTGTAAAGGGTCCGACCTTTAAAACCCTTACATGGTCCGAGTTTTGGCCCCCAAACCCTTGTCCGACCTTTAAACTTGAAAGGGGGTCCGACTTTGTGACCCTTGCCCCCTTTTGTCCGACTTTTGATCCCAAACCCCCATGATCCGAGCTTTAAACCCACCCCAATGGTCCGACTTTTGCCAATGGACTTTTGTCCGACTTTTAAACAAGGGAAGCCCCCCCCCTCACTTCTTGTCCGAGCTTTTAAGAAGGGCAAGGCCCTGTCTGACTTTGTGTATGATTAATATGAGGCCATGAGTGTACGTTAATTGATGATTGAATCTGTTAAGGTTTGAATGATGTATATGTGTCCAAATTTCATATGTATGATGTGTTGTCCGAGCTGTAAATATATGCACACATGATTCACTGTTGTTAATGTTTGAAAAGACTGAGTTTATGTTGATGCCAAGTTCAGAACTCCATGTGAAAAACAACATACTACTGCATGCTACTGTTTACTACTGTATACGATTATGTGATACTGTCTGATATGATGCTACGTGTTACTGAATGATACTGCATGTTATTGTGCGATACGTTACCGTATGTTACTGTTTGAACACCAAAGAGTTGTAAACATAATTGAAAGTAAAATACTCACATCGAATCATGTGCAATGTATCCTAGGTCGTGTGTAACGGACTTAGACATTTAATTAACCCTAGAAGCAATAACATACCGAGCAAACCAAGGTGAGTTCACACTCTTTACCAAGGCATGGGATTCCCGGGGATAGGGAATGGGTTGAATGATGGAATTGAACTATTACGCGTACATACACGGTTACTAGACTATCTACCATGGTCCTCGGGTTAAGCAGGACACTTACGTAAAACCTACGTGTCACACCCCTAATTTCCACGTGTCACCGGTGGGCCCGGTGGGGGTATTGTGAAGTAGTTGGCATCATCATAGACAAACAACACAATATAATAATGCACAGCGGAAGCAAAGATAGATTCATTTCAACTTTAATAAATGTAATATTAAATATCACTAGTAGTTGAAACGGATCCACAGGCGGATCAAATAAAATAAGATAATTGTTCAACAGTTTTATTGTCGTCCAAGCTTGCGAGACTTATTGTGGACGCTCTAGAAGACAGCCAGCCTAGTACGTGTAGTACCTGCACTTAACCTTTTGGGAAAATACGTCAGTTTACACTGGTAAATACAAATTAACTGACTCATTTTGAAAATGATTGAAAATTGATTTAAATGCACATGGCATAATAATATTTTTATAACTTGGGATAATTATGCAATATAATCTTGTGAACGAATTACATGTTACTTGTGCGTTCAGTAGCCCGGATCTTGTCCGGGTTAAAGATCAATAGACACACCACATTAAAGAGTTATACACTGACAGGTGTACGCCTACCTCGTGCTCTGGTCGTGGCCATCCCGTAAGATGATGCCAAGGATATCCGGGACATGGTCATTAACCCCCCAAAGGCTTAAAGTAAAACAAGACTGTTTAAACGAGCCGATCAAATTATTCAATTGAACACCCAAGGGTGCAAGATTTGTACGCTCGATCAAGCGGTATTCTATATACCGTAACCCAAGCCCGTATAGGGAAAATAAGTTAAAAGTATTTACCTGAGTAAGTATAAATCACAATTGGCAAGTGAGGGTAGCTTTTACTGGGCCTCCTATTCTGGAACAAAGGTTTATAATAACCTATTAGATTCCTAACGGGTCTTTATTTAAGCCTAAGCTTAGACCGGTTAGTTTAAGGACGATACGGTTCAAGCGCACGATTAAGCGAAGACCGGATAGAATGTGTTTTAGACCCGACAAGTTTGAATACTTGTATAATATGGGTATGCTAAATACATTCTGGATTTTGAGACAAAAATGATAACGTTTGACCCGTTTCGGTCAATTTATGCAAACTAGTTACATAAACCGAACCGAACGCTAAAAGAGCGTTACGGGTAACCACAAGAGTCATATGCAAGTTCCCTGAGATAATATGCTTTAAATATGTTATAATATCAGCAAGTTATGTTCTATTATGCCCCGAATGAATTTAAACTCAATTTACGCCTCATAAGGGCATTTTGGTCATTTAAAAGATTATAAAAGAGTCAAATTGGGAATCTGAGTTACAGGTCTGATTTATACAGTAAATATACTTAATTTGACATATTATAACAGTAGAGTATGACCCGTAAACAAAACTTATCATTTAAAATCAAACTATGCACCGTAGGGGTATTTCGGTAATTTCACAAGGGCTAAAAATGTCAAAACTGGAAACCTGAGTTCAAAAATTTATACTTACTGTTATTTTATAAAAATACACTAAATATATCAATAGGTATAATCCTTATACGTTTAATATGGGTATAGCGCATACTATGCGCTAAAAACGCTTAGAAAGGCGATTTAGAGCCGTTTCCGGGTTTTTAAAAGAAAGCTGGGATTTTTATATTTCCAGAATGCTCAAAATAATTTATTTAACAACAAAATCAGTAGAAAAAGGTTTGGGGTCAAAAGGATTTATAAAACTCATTTTATGACTTAAAAGGTCAAAACCGGTATTAACCGAATCAAACATAGAGACCTATGATACGATCAGCCAAAAATTAAATAAAAATCTTCAAAAATCCCAAAATATTATATAACATCAGTGGGTAAAAAGTTTTATATCAAAACGTGGCCTTAAATAGGTTATACGCTAAATGCGCCGTTTATTTAACATAAAGCTTTAGTTTTACGATATCGGCCATAACTTTAAATCTAGACCTCCAACTGATATCAAATTTTCGGTGCAACTTTATAAATCAGTAATAAAGATTTCTACTCTTTCACTTTTCCAAAAATCACGTTTTATAACAAAAAGGGCAAAATAAGCAACTTTAAGTATAATCGGAAACATGCATATGAATCGATTAAGCATGGAATCAATTTGCAAAATTCCAGAGAGTTACACATAAATAAAAATGGTCAAAAATAAGCTCTAATGCAGATCTCAAACATGCATGCACGGATCCGAATCGACAGTCAAAGAAAAGTCGTTTTGTAAGACTTTCGGTTCCAATCTGGGCTTATACTAAAGATTGTCGAGTTGATCATGATAAAACATATTCTTACATTCATTACAAAGTTATTTTTGATGATCAAACTGATTGCATGTAATCTACATTACTATGTATGCTAGATTTTACAAAAACAAGTTCTGTTGATTTTTTAAGAACAACTTTGACTCGACAATAATCATGCTTAGAGTGAAAATTAGAAAATACCCTTTTGAGGGTTTGTTTCCCACATAAATACCAACTTGTAGGTACTTTCAATTTAAGAAATGACTGAGCCATTTTCGTTTAATCGAAAAGTCAAACTATAACTATGACGGATTGACTTTCGGCTAATAATCAAAGCTAGAACGAATTAGAGAAGGTTATGAATGCTTACAAGAGTCCTAATGAGGCTTAGTTATCACTATGAAGGTGCCTTGTCGTCCAGGAAGCTCCAGAATATCTCTTGTGAATTTTTGAAGTTTCAAGTGTTCTTGGTTTCTAACACAAGACCTCAATTGTGGTGATTTTGATCAGATTTAAAGTGGTTTCAGGTGTTATGAGAGGCTCACAGGTGTCCATACATGCATGCAAGATGATTGGTGCATTTGGGAGGTGATGCAAGCTGTCCTCAACTCAAAAATCGGACTTAAACAGCCACTGTTCGCAAATTCTGCAGCTGGGCACGGGTCGCGGCCCGCTTAAGGCTGCCCAGGCGGGCCGCCTGGGGTCTGCAGCTCCAAACATTGATTAAATGTTGCAGTTTTGGTCCCTGCACTTTGGTTACGAGGTTTTGGCCATTTATTTCGACCCTTAGACCCTCAAACTTGATTTTTAGGAACCTTGGGACATTTACCAACATGGTAAACTCCTCGGTTAACTTTGCGCTCACCCGAAAAGTCATGAAATTGGACGTTGACGCTTTTAACCCCTCAAGTACGGTTTTGGCCATAACTTTCTCATACGATAACGAAACTTCATGAAATTTTTACCACATATTCTAGTGAGTATATTCTAGCATTACAAAGCTTCGGGGCTGCCAAAAGATCACTCAGAGGTATAAATTCAACATGTTGACACTTTTAGTCCCTGTAGTTTGTAATTCCTCACTTTCGTGCATTTTCCGCTTCGTATGATCCATGATCTATCCGTTTAGGGTTATAAACACCATGTAGGGTTATTGTAGAGTCTATTTATCCATTGTTGACACTTTGGACCCTTATGTTCCATAGTTTTCACTGTTTGTCAACTTTAGTCCCTCTAATGTATATTTTCATATATCCAATGCCCATGACACGTGTCAATGCATTATTGGACGTAAATTTCCGAGGTGTTACATCCTCACCCCCTTAAAAGAAATCTCAACCTCGAGATTTACTGGAACAAATGAGGATATTTTTCTTTCATCGTGGATTCCACTTCCCACGTATATTCGGGACCTCTACGGGCATCCCACTTGACCTTGACAATAGGTACATGCTTCCTTCGAAGCTTCTTCAGCTGTCGATCCTCGATCGATAATGGTTTTTCCACGAACTTCAAACTCTCATCTATGTGTATATCTGTATGCGGTATAACCAGTGATTCGTCAGCGAAACACTTCTTCAAATTACAGATGTGGAACACATTATGAATAGCGCTAAGTTCTTCAGGCAAGTTTAACTTATAAGCAACTGACCCGACACGTTCGACAATCTCGAAAGGTCCTATGTATCTCGGGCTTAGCTTGCCTTTCTTACCAAATCGCATCACCCCCTTCCAGGGCGATACTTTAAGCAACACTTTATCACCTACATCGAAGTGAAAATCTTTGCGCTTAGGATCCGCATAACTCTTCTGCCTATCCCTGGCAGCTTTCAAACGATCGCGAATCTGAACGATCTTGTCCGTCGTCTCAAAAACGATTTCTGGTCCTGATAGTTGGACATCCCCAACTTCTGCCCAACAGATGGGCGACCTACACTTTCTACCATATAAGGCCTCAAAAGGCGCAGCTTTTATGCTGGTGTGGTAGCTATTGTTGTAGGAGAATTCGATCAGTGGTAGGTTCTTATCCCAACTACCACCCAAGTCGATCGCACATGCACGTAGCATGTCTTCCAAAGTTTGGATAGTACGCTCGCTTTGACCATCAGTCTGTGGATGATAAGCCGTACTAAAATTCAAACGAGTGCCCAACGATTGTTGGAAACTCTTCCAAAAATGAGACGTATATCTAGTATCTCTATCGGAGATAATAGATACAGGTATACCATGCAACGCTACAATCTTATCAACGTATAATTGGGCTAACATATCGGAGCTATACGTCTCCTTGATGGGTAGAAAATGAGCTGACTTCGTCAGTCTATCTACTATGACCCATATAGTATCATTTCCCTTTCTCGTCTTTGGTAACTTGGTGATGAAATCCATTGTCACCATCTCCCACTTCCATGTGGGAATTTCGGGTTGTTGGAGCAAACCTGACGGCTTCTGATGCTCAGCTTTGACTTGCGCACAAGTCAAACATTTAGCTACATGCTCAGCTACGGACTTTTTCAAACCAATCCACCAGTAGTTTGCCTTTAGATCCTGGTACATCTTATCAGCTCCAGGATGAACGGAATATTTAGAGCTGTGGGCTTCCTGGAGGATAACATCCCGAAGTCCTCCATAAACTGGAACCCATATTCGTCCATTCAGTCTAAGCATTCCATCTTTGTCGTAGGATAACTGTTCCTCAGTTACTCATAACTTTTCTTCAGGATAATTAGCTTCCAACACAGCTTCCTTCTGTGCAGCTAACACCCTTTCGTTCAAATTATTCCTTATTTCAATGCGCTTGGCATTGATCCTGATCGGCAACTACATTGGCCTTGCCTGGATGGTATCTTATCTCACAGTCGTAATCATTTAAAGTTTCCATCCATCGTCTTTGTCGCATGTTCAATTCCTTTTGATTGAACAAATGTTGAAGGCTCTTGCGATCCGAATAGATCACGCACTTGGTTCCGTATAAGTAGTGTCTCCAAAGTTTCAGTGCAAATACAACGGCACCCAGTTCTAAGTCGTGGGTGGTGTAGTTCTTCTCGTGCACTTTTAGCTTTCGTGAAGCGTAGGCAATGACCTTGCCTCTCTGCATGAGTACACAACCCATACCAGTGTGCGACGCATCGCAATACACCACGAATTCTTCTATACCATCAGGCAATGTTAACACTGGGGCATTGCTCAACTTCTTCTTCAAAATATCAAAGGATTCCTGCTGCTTAGGGCCCCAATCAAACTTAATCTTCTTACGAGTCAACGAAGTTAGAGGCGCAGCAATCCTTGAGAAATTTTCGATGAATCGCCTATAGTATCCTGCTAATCCTAGGAAACTGCGAATCTCGGTAGGAGTCTTTGGCTCTTGCCAATTCATAACTGCTTCTACCTTAGCGGGATCTACTTGGATACCACGCTCACTTACCACATGTCCAAGGAACTGGACTTCTCGAAGCCAAAATTCGCACTTCGAAAATTTGGCATAGAGTTTCTCATGATGCAGGAGTTTGAGAATACAACGAAGGTGTTTCTCGTGGTCAGCTTGGTTCTTTGAGTAGATAAGGATATCGTCAATGAAGACGATGACGAACTTATCTAGATAAGGCTTGCAGACGCGATTCATGAGATCCATGAATGCGGCTGGTGCGTTAGTGAGCCCAAAAGGCATCACTAGGAACTCGTAATTTCCATAACGAGTCCTAAACGCTGTCTTGTGCACATCTTCATCCTTGACCTTCAACTGATGATAGCCTGACCTCAGGTCGATCTTTGAAAAGTAGCTTGCTCCTTGCAATTGATCGAACAGATCGTCGATCCTGGGTAAAGGATACCTATTCTTGATAGTGACTTTATTAAGCTCACGGTAATAGATGCACAGACGCATCGATCCATCCTTCTTTTTGACAAACAAGATTGGCGCTCCCCAAGGAGACGAGCTAGGTCTAATAAAACCTTTAGCTAACAGATCATCTAACTGCGTCCTTAACTCCTTCATTTCCGTCGGTGCCAACCTATATGGTGCTCTCGCTACTGGCGCTGCACCCGGAATGATGTCTATTCGAAACTCCACTTGCCTATCCGGTGGTAAACCGGGGTGTTCTTCAGGGAATACTTCAGGGTATTCTGAGATGACAGGGATGTCTTCGATCTTCGGCTTTGGCTCATCAATAGTAACTTGTGCCATATAAATGACACAACCTTTCTGCAGACATCTGGATGCCTTGAGCATGGACACTTGCTCCGGCAATCCATGCTGGGTATCTCCTTGGATAGTAAGTGACTCTCCAGACGGAGTCTTAACTACCACTTGCTTTCTGTTGCACACAATCTGGGCTTGGTTACGCGATAACCAATCCATGCCTATCACTATATCGAATCCGGCTAGCTTAAAGGGAAGCAAGGATAATGGGAAAGAATGATTCCTAATGGATATAACACATCCATCTAGAACAGTCGAGGCGGTTTCTATGGTTCCATCGGCTAATTCCACCTCATACTTCACACTTAAGGCTTTAACAGGTAGGTTTAACAACTTACAGAACTTATCATCTACAAATGACTTATCTGCTCCTGAATCAAATAGTACTCTAGCAAAAACATCATTTACAAGAAAGTACCTGTAATGACGTTGTCATCTTGAACTGCTTCCTTAGCGTCCATCTTGAAGACTCTTGCATTGGTCTTCTTTCCATCATCGGCTTTCTTAGCGTTCTTTGGGCAATTAGGCCGGATGTGCCCTTTCTCATTGCAACCATAACAAGTTGCATCCTTTAGCTTCTTGCATTCCAAGGTTTTATGGTCTGTGGATTTGCAGATTCCACATTGTTTTGCGTGAGACTGGGATTTCGACTCAAATCGACACTTCCCAAAGTGGTTCTTCCTGCAAGTTTTGCATCTGGGCTTCTTTCCTGATTGTTGCCCATCTCTCTTAAATCCCGACCCTTTCCTGTGGTCGTTATTCCCTCGGTGTCTTTTCTCCGATCTTCGTGAGGTATCGTCCTCACATTTCCTCTTGTTCTCCTCCGAGTTCTTAAGAGCTCTCAACCTGACTACGTCCTGGGTGAGAGAGAGAGATAGATCAGCTACTGATCTGAACGTCGTAGGCCTCGATGCCTTAACGCTTGCCTTAATCTCAGGCGCCAAACCCCCAATAAAACGGGCAATCCTTCTTGGCTCTGGAGTTACCAAGTATGGCACTAATCGAGATAGAGTGTTGAAAGTGGTAAGGTATGCCTGGCAGTCTAGGTTCTTCATCACCAGGGATACGAAATCTGATTCGATCCTTTCGACTTCGTGTTGTGGGCAAAAATTCTCTTTAATAAGGGTTACGAACTGTTCCCATGACATACTGTAAAGGGTGGCCTTTCCGGCAGCTTGTAAGAGAGACTTCCACCACGCTAGTGCGTCCCCTTTGAATGATTGAGACACGTACTTCACTACGTCCCGATCAGCACACCCGCTGATATCAACAACCGTATCCATCTCATCTAACCAGGTCATACAGTCGACTGCTCCTTTCTCCCCAGTGAAGTCTCTGGGCTTGCATGAAACGAAGTATTTATACGTACAGGACTTGTTGTGCGTTTCATGTTTCTGCTTGATCTCCTGTTTCGGGATACTGCTGTGGTTGGAGGAGTGATTATCCTCATCATCCTTCTTTAGCTCCTCTTTCTTAGATACATCTTTCTTAGAGGGCGGCTTGCTATGAGCCTCTGAATGATTCTTGGATTTGGAACGTGGTACGGTTCGGGTCCTACTTCGAGTCCCGCTCGATTCCCTGAATTGCCTATCAATGGCCTTGGCAACAGCATTTTCTACCAGTGCTTGTAGCTCCGCACCAGTTACATGAATCTTAGTATTATCTGGGTTTTCCTCAGAATGACTGTTTGTTTCTTCCGACTTGGCCATGTAGCTTTAGGAGCTACATAAAAGTAAGGAAAAGGTCTATTTAGAAACCTAACAGTATTATCGTTCTTGACGATTTATTAACCATGGTAATAAAAGCCATATTAGTTAATTTATTTAATTTCATTCAGCACTTTTATTAGCAACTTTATCATAGAATGAAATATATATATATATTGGCACAATAGGCCTAGTCACTTGGACAAATTTCTAAATTTTGAATTTAGATTTTATAGGATTGAATTTGTATAATTATAACAAATAAATCCTTTGCTTGGCAGGGAGTCTACAAACCACGGCTGCCTTTTTGTTTTATATGACATTAGTTATAACTCGTAGGCATCAAGTCACAATCAGATATATATACAAATATAATCTTTGGATAATTTATTAAAAGGGTGACATGTGTGATTTTTCGAATCACGCTAGTCAAGAATGTTAACATGTTTACAGATGTCAACAGAGAGTTGAATCTTTTTAAACAGGTTTTACCATATTGGCCAGGTCCTTAATATGACATTCAAGCTAGGTTTTACCTTTTTAAGATTCATATTTAAATGGTAAATTAAAATAATAATTGATATTTTCCATCCATTTGTATATTATATTCTTGCATATAGATAAAATGAAAAACTTAAATTAACCATTTTAAATAAAATAGACTAGTACCAGTTTGCCCTAAACGGGACTTTTACTCAAATAACATGCCCACGCAGGGGCTAAACCAACAAACAACAAAACAAACAAACAAACAGACAAACCCACGCAGGGGTTAAACAGAAACAACATACCCACGCAGGGGTAGAACAAGAGAAATATGCCCTTGCAGGAGCAGAGTACAGAAGATAAATGTCCTCGCAGGGACATGAGTGAATAAGCTAACACACAAAGGATTTAATAATCCTTCTTGCTTTTTCCCTTGATCAAGTCTACCATCTTCTTAAACATCCCGCGGTTATGTCGGCGATCTTCTCGCAATTCATGCCGCAATTCACGTCGCACATCGTTTATCCCCTGGAGGATTTCTTGAACTTGCGGTGGCGACATCATCGGCGCCTGCGGTGGTGGCGGATACTGCGGTGGTTGAGGAGGCTGTGGCTGCTGGTATCCATGCGATAAGTATCCAAAAGTTGATTGTCCCGTAGCCCAGGGACCTCCAAAAGCACCCTCCTGATTGAGAGGGTTGTAGCCCGAAGCTATCCAGTAGGGATCCCCTGTATAGTCATAACCTGGGGGAAAAGTCGGCTCGAAGGGATTATATGCGGCCGCGCTAGCATAAGCGGGGATTGGGTTCCCAAAATCCTGTGGTGGTGGTGGCGCGATTGGCGCAGATGTTACCTCTGAGACGGGATGCGATGATTCTCCCATCTCTGGCTCCTCATGAAGAGGCGAGTAGCGGCTGCTACCTGAATGTGGAGGGGTGCCGATGCGTATCCCTCCTCGTGTGGACATCCGGGCGTTCCTTCCCCTTCGCCTCTGAGGCGGAGGAGGCAAAACCGGAGGTGGTGGCGGCGGCGGAGTGACCACGTCGCGCCAGAAACCCTCAGAAGGATCCTGCTGCTGAGGCTGCTGCTGAAGCTGCTGCTGGGAGTGATGCTGGGAGTGCAAGGGAGAGCTGTGGTAGGACTGGTGCATGGGAGAGTTATGGTAACTAGGGGTATAAACCCAGTCGTGCTGCTTGAATCTCTCCTCGTAACTGTCGGGACCATTGTAAGGTGATCCCAAAAACGGTGACCCATCAGAGATCTCGATGGGGTGGTTCGGTGTACCGGACGGTGGCATGGAAGGATCGGTATCCTCATCGACCTCCATCTCGTTGCCACCCGGGAAGTGGTCTTCAGGTCCAAGTGGGTTATGACCCACTGGTTCTCCCAAGTAATCATCAGGGTTACAGGCCCTGATAGACATGTGCTGGGTAATCAAAAGGTGATTGGTGGAGAGGAATGTAGGATTGGTGGGAGTTGTGGGGCTCATTTTCAGAATGAGGCCCAAAAGAGTGTGGTAGGGAAGGTGAGGTACTCAGTGATGCTGAGTGCCTGGCGGGTTCGGCGAACGATCTCCAAAGGTTTCGGGCATCACCGTTTTGGGGTCCTGAAGGGGTTCGCCTATGCGAAGGCCCAGCTTCATGGTCATGAGAGGTTGCGAATGCTCCTCGTCCCCTTCCTCTTACACGTGGCGGCATTTTGAACCTGTCAAAAATCAAACAAGTGGCACAACAAGATATATAAGACAAAGTTAGAAAATAAAAATAAATTTTGAACATTTCCTAAGTTCTTTGTCTAGACTCGAAAATCGAGGAATGTGCAATTGTGTAACTGAGATTAAACACAGAAGGCTAGTGTTTAATTCACTCAGCGTTGGCTCTGATACCAACCTGTCACACCCCTAATTTCCACGTGTCACCGGTGGGCCCGGTGGGGGTATGGTGACGTAGTTGGCATCATCATAGACAAACAACACAATATAATAATGCACAGCGGAAGCAAAGATAGATTCATTTCAACTTTAATAAATGTAATATTAAATATCACTAGTAGTTGAAACGGATCCACAGGCGGATCAAATAAAATAAGATAATTGTTCAACAGTTTTATTGTCGTCCAAGCTTGCGAGACTTATTGTGGACGCTTTAGAAGACAGCCAGCCTAGTACGTGTAGTACCTGCACTTAACCTTTTGGGAAAATACGTCAGTTTACACTGGTAAATACAAATTAACTGACTCATTTTGAAAATGATTGAAAATTGATTTAAATGCACATGGCATAATAATATTTTTATAACTTGGGATAATTATGCAATATAATCTTGTGAACGAATTACATGTTACTTGTGCGTTCAGTAGCCCGGATCTTGTCCGGGTTAAAGATCAATAGACACACCACATTAACGAGTTATACACTGACCGGTGTACGCCTACACCTCGTGCTCTGGTCGTGGCCATCCCGTAAGATGATGCCAAGGATATCCGGGACATGGTCATTAACCCCCCAAAGGCTTAAAGTAAAACAAGACTGTTTAAACGAGCCGATCAAATTATTCAATTGAACACCCAAGGGTGCAAGATTTGTATGCTCGATCAAGCGGTATTCTATATACCGTAACCCAAGCCCGTATAGGGAAAATAAGTTAAAAGTATTTACCTGAGTAAGTATGAATCACAATTGGCAAGTGAGGGTAGCTTTTACTGGGCCTCCTATTCTGGAACAAAGGTTTATAATAACCTATTAGATTCCTAACGGGTCTTTATTTAAGCCTAAGCTTAGACCGGTTAGTTTAAGGACGATACGGTTCAAGCGCACGATTAAGCGAAGACCGGATAGAATGTGTTTTAGATCCGACAAGTTTGAATACTTGTATAATATGGGTATGCTAAATACATTCTGGATTTTGAGACAAAAATGATAACGTTTGACCCGTTTCGGTCAATTTATGCAAACTAGTTACATAAACCGAACCGAACGCTAAAAGAGCGTTACGGGTAACCACAAGAGTCATATGCAAGTTCCCTGAGATAATATGCTTTAAATATGTTATAATATCAGCAAGTTATGTTCTATTATGCCCCGAATGAATTTAAACTCAATTTACGCCTCATAAGGGCATTTTGGTCATTTAAAAGATTATAAAAGAGTCAAATTGGGAATCTGAGTTACAGGTCTGATTTATACAGTAAATATACTTAATTTGACATATTATAACAGTAGAGTATGACCCGTAAACAAAACTTATCATTTAAAATCAAACTATGCACCGTAGGGGTATTTCGGTAATTTCACAAGGGCTAAAAATGTCAAAACTGGAAACCTGAGTTCAAAAATTTATACTTACTGTTATTTTATAAAAATACACTAAATACATCAGTAGGTATAATCCTTATACGTTTAATATGGGTATAGCGCATACTATGCGCTAAAAACGCTTAGAAAGGCGATTTAGAGCCGTTTCCGGGTTTTTAAAAGAAAGCTGGGATTTTTATATTTCCAGAATGCTCAAAATAATTTATTTAACAACAAAATCAGTAGAAAAAGGTTTGGGTCAAAAGGATTTATAAAACTCATTTTATGACTTAAAAGGTCAAAACCGGTATTAACCGAATCAAACTTAGAGACCTATGATACGATCAGCCAAAAATTAAATAAAAATCTTCAAAAATCCCAAAATATTATATAACATCAGTGGGTAAAAAGTTTTATATCAAAACGTGGCCTTAAATAGGTTATATGCTAAATGCGCCGTTTATTTAACATAAAGCTTTAGTTTTACGATATCGGCCATAACTTTAAATCTGGACCTCCAACTGATATCAAATTTTCGGTGCAAGTTTATAAATCAGTAATAAAGATTTCTACTCTTTCACTTTTCCAAAAATCACGTTTTATAACAAAAAGGGCAAAATAGTCAACTTTAAGCATAATCGGAAACATGCATATGAATCGGTTAAGCATGGAATCAATTTGCAAAATTCCAGAGAGTTACACATAAATAAAAATGGTCAAAAATAAGCTCTAATGCAGATCTCAAACATGCATGCACGGATCCGAATCGAAAGTCAAAGAAAAGTCGTTTTGTAAGACTTTCGGTTCCAATCCGGGCTTATACTAAAGATTGTCGAGTTGATCATGATAAAACATATTCTTACATTCATTACAAAGTTATTTTTGATGATCAAACTGATTGCATGTAATCTACATTACTATTTATGCTAGATTTTACAAAAACAAGTTCTGTTGACTTTTTAAGAACAACTTTGACTCGACAATAATCATGCTTAGAATGGAAATCAGAAAATACCCTTTTGAGGGTTTGTTTCCCACATAAATACCAACTTGTAGGTACTTTCAATTTGAGAAATGACTGAGCCATTTTCGTTTAATCGAATAGTCAAACTATAACTATGACGGATTGACTTTCGGCTAATAATCAAAGCTAGAACGAATTAGAGAAGGTTATGAATGCTTACAAGAGTCCTAATGAGGCTTAGTTATCACTATGAAGGTGCCTTGTCGTCCAGGAAGCTCCAGAATATCTCTTGTGAATTTTTGAAGTTTCAAGTGTTCTTGGTTTCTAACACAAGACCTCAATTGTGGTGATTTTGATCAGATTTAAAGTGGTTTCAGGTGTTATGAGAGGCTCACAGGTGTCCATACATGCATGTAAGATGATTGGTGCATTTGGGAGGTGATGCAAGCTGTCCTCAACTCAAAAATCGGACTTAAACAGCCACTGTTCGCGAATTCTGCAGCTGGGCATGGGTCGCGGCCCGCTTAAGGCTGCCCAGGCGGGCTGCCTGGGGTCTGCAGCTCCAAACATTGATTAAATGTTGCAGTTTTGGTCCCTGCACTTTGGTTACGAGGTTTTGGCCATTTATTTCGACCCTTAGACCCTCAAACTTGATTTTTAGGAACCTTGGGACATTTACCAACATGGTAAAGTCCTCGGTTAACTTTGCGCTCACCCGAAAAGTCATGAAATTGGACCTTGACGCTTTTAACCCCTCAAGTACGGTTTTGGCCATAACTTTCTCATACGATAACGAAACTTCATGAAATTTTTACCACATATTCTAGTGAGTATATTCTAGCATTACAAAGCTTCGGGGCTGCCAAAAGATCACTCAGAGGTATAAATTCAACATGTTGACACTTTTAGTCCCTGTAGTTTGTAATTCCTCACTTTCGTGCATTTTCCGCTTCGTATGATCCATGATCTATCCGTTTAGGGTTATAAACACCATGTAGGGTTATTGTAGAGTCTATTTATCCATTGTTGACACTTTGGACCCTTATGTTCCATAGTTTTCACTGTTTGTCAACTTTAGTCCCTCTAAAGTATATTTTCACATATCCAATGCCCATGACACGTGTCAATGCATTATTGGACGTAAATTTCCGAGGTGTTACACTACGTAAACAATAACATGCTACTGTCTTCCGGAGTCAGGAAGGACACTTACGTAAAACCTACGTAAACCCCACGCGTACCACTGTCCTCGGGTACAGAAGGACACTTACGTAAAACCTATGTAAAGCTTGTACGTACTACTGTTCTCGGTTGTGAAGAACACTTATGGTTACGCATAGTCTAGTGGTTATACAACATGGGAAGCCCCCACCAATAGATCGTACTATCGGCCCAGTAGAGCCACATGTTACAAACGTACTTACTATTACGCATTTACTTTCTGTGAACTCGCTCAACTAGTTGTTGATCCTCTGTTACATGCCTTGCGGGTTGTTAGGTACATGGAGCTTGCACAGGGAGGAGCTGGTCGTTGTGGGCAAGGATCGTGGATGTTTCATTAAACATTTTATGACATTTCACACTTATTTATGTTGGGTTTTTATTTACACGCTTCCGCTAAACAGTGATAACATACTTGTGTTTTGAACACCTTTCAAATTGGTGATTGAATGGCATTTACTTTTACTTATTAATTACATGTTCAATATGATTGGTGGCTTGATCCTGGTCAGTCACGCTCCCAAGCGGTGATACTCCGCAGGTGGATTTTGGGGGTGTGACAGATTGGTATCAGAGCCATTGGTTATAGAGAACTTGGTTTTGATAATGGAAAAACGTTTTTATTAAAACCAGACTATAACCAGTATAGTGCTCAACGATCCACAACGACGCCTCGCTCCACGTGCAAGACTCAACATCCTAGGTAATAAGGTTTATGTTTATTGCCTACTTGCTAGAATTACATAGAACTTTGCTCGTGGTATGCTTAGATTACATTGCTCACTACTTGTTATTGCTTGAGAACACTTGTGTGCTTACACTTTTCTGTTATCGCACTATTCGCGAACCTCTCTCACTTACGTTACATTTGCTATGAAGATCATGGCCGGACATATCAACATGACACAAGCCCAGTTGACGGCTCTCATTAACGAACGAATTGCTGCGGCACTTGCAGCCATACAAGCAGGAGGTATACCCTGCAGTCGTAACTAGGATCTTTAGATCCTACACTCCTAAACCAACTTTTGTGTTTAACCTTGTCCTATTCTTATACACAATAGGTCAACACGCTCAGTCACCTGCTTGCACCTTCAAAAATCTCAAGGATTGCCAACCTAGTACCTTCAGTGGAACTGAGGGAGTTGAAGGCCTCCTCCACTGGTTCGAAAGGCTCGAAACTGACTTTGAGGTGCATGATTGCCCTGAGTCTCATAGAGTAAAGTTTGCTACTGGAACACTCGAAGGTGCTGCATTAACCTGGTGGGAAGCACAGGTTCAAATGTTAGGGCTGGCAGCTGCTAATGCCACCCCCTGGAACGAGTTCAAGGACCTAATTAAGGAAGAGTTTTGCAGTCGAGAAGACATCCACAAACTAGAGGTAGAGTTCCTCAACCTACAGATGGTGGGGTCTGAAATTGAAGTTTATACGAAGAGATCGAATGAATTAGCCACATTTTGTCCCACTATGGTAGACTCTCCCACCAAACGCATCGAACTGTATCTCAAGGGTCTGGTGCCCGAAATCTAGAGCCATGTGACCGCAGCTAACCTTGGCACTATCCAGCAAGTCACTCGACTTGCTCATCGTCTCACAGACCAGGCTGTAGAACAAAACAAACTACCGAAACGTGTTAAAACTGATACTGCATGTGCTTCTAGTGATAACAAACGCAAGTGGGATGAAAACCTGAGCAAGGGATTAATGTTGGTCCAGCCTCTGGCGCAGCAACAAAAGATAGATGACTACCAAAGCCCCAGACAGCAGTTTTCTAGTAGTCGTGGGCAGAGTGGATATCGAGGAAATCATCCAAAGTGTAACAGATGCAATAGACACCACAGCGGTCAGTGCAACAAGGGTCGTTGCCAGAGGTGTCTCAAGATTGGTCATGAAGCTAAGGATTGTCGAAGCTCACGTCCAGTAACTCAAGAACAGCAACGGCCGCCTCAATCTTCACAGAATCAGCAGCAACAACAAAGTTTTAAAGGATGTTTTCAGTGTGATGCTAAAGATCACTACAAGAGACATTGTCCGCATATAAACCAGGACCAGACTCAGAACCACGACCATGGAAACAGGGACGACAATGGGGATAGCGTTGGGGGATGCAATGGAAACAATGACGCCGAGGCCGCATGTACATGATTGGTTAGGGTGACGCAAGGAACGATCCTAACGTAATAATGGGTTAGTTTCCTCCCGATGACTTTTATGTTACTGTCTTGTTTGATTCGGGTGTGAATACCAACTATATGTCCTTGAAAGTTAGTCAAATATTCAAATGTGCACCAACTTCCTTGAACACCAAACCTGTCGTAGTGTTAGCTTATGGTACAAGTCTAGAGGCCATTCATAGTTCAGGGTTGTAATTTTATCCTCGCTGGGCAGACGTTCCCTATCGACTTCATTCCTATAGTTCTGGACAGCACCTATAGCTCGCGCACCGTATCGCTTAGCTCCATCGGGATTGGAAGGACTATCGACGCAGCTACAAGAACTCTTGGATAAGGGAGTTATCCGACCTATCTCTTCGCCTTGGGGAGCTCCAGTATTATTTGGGAAAAAGAAGGATGGCACTTCCAGGAGGTGCATAGACTACCGCGAACTGAACAAGTCACAGTGAAGAACCATTATCCTCTTCCACGCATTGACGACTTATTCGACCAGTTGCAGGGGTCGAGTTACTACTCCAAGATTGATCTAAGGTCAGGTTACCATCAGCTGAGAGTCCGGGATGAGGACGTCTCCAAGACAGCATTCAGAACTCGCTACGGTCATTACGAGTTTCTAGTCATGCCATTTGGGCTTACGAACGCGCCTGCAGTTTTCATGGATCTTATGAACAGGGTGTGCAAACCCTATCTAGACAAGTTCGTCATTGTTCTCATCGACGACATCCAGATCTACTCCAAGAGTCAGGAGGAACACGAGCAGCACTTACGACTTATCTTGGAACTTCTTCGAAAGGAGCAACTGTACGCCAAGTTTTCAAAATGTGACTTCTGGCTTCGTGAAGTCCACTTCTCAGGCCATGTGGTGAACAGGGATGGGATTCATGTTGATCCATCCAAGGTAGATTCGATCAGGAACTGGCCTGCACCGCGTACACCGACGGAAATACGCCAATTCTTGGGTTTGGCGGGTTACTACAGACGGTTCATTAAAGATTTCTCCAAGATCGCACAGCCGCTTACAATGTTGACACAGAAAGGTGTTACCTATCGTTGGGGTAATACACAAGAAACGGCTTTTCAGTATCTGAAGGATAGACTATGCAGCGCACCTATTCTTTCATTGCCAGAGGGCACGGATGATTTTGTGGTCTATTGTGACGCATCGATACGGGGGCTTGGTTGTGTATTGATGCAGCGGGATAAAGTTATTGCCTACGCTTCGCGGCAACTCAAATTTCATGAACGGAACTACATGACGTACGATTTAGAGCTGGGAGCTGTTGTTTTCGCGCTTAAGATATGGCGACACTACCTGTACGGTACCAAGTGTGCTATTTACACCGATCACAGGAGTCTCGAGCATATCTTCAAGCAGAAGGAATTGAATATGCGTCAACGACGATGAGTCGAGTTACTTAATGATTACGAATGCGCCATCAAGTACCATCCAGGTAAAGCCAATGTCGTGGCTGACGCTCTTAGTCGAAAAGACACTTTACCTAGGCGTGTACGAGCTTTGTAGCTCACTATTTAGTCTGATCTTCCTGCATGGATACGAGATGCTCAGGTGGAAGCATTGAAACCAGAAAACGTCAGGGCTGAAGCCTTACGCGGCTCAGGACAACCATTAGAACAAAAGGAAGACGGCGCCTACTAGGTAACAGGGCGTATTTGGGTACCACTATACGGCGGATTACGAGAACTTGTGATGGATGAAGCTCATAAGTCTCGCTACTCGGTACATCCAGGTGCGGATAAAATGTATCACGACATCAGAACTACGTATTGGTGGCCTAGCATGAAGGCCCACATTGCAACTTACGTCGGCAAATGTTTGACTTGTACGAGAGTCAAGACAGAGTACCAGAAACCCTCAGGCCTACTGCAACAACCCAGGATACCACAGTGGAAATGGGAAGAAATTTCCATGGATTTTGTTACTGTCCTACCTAGATCCCAGCGCGGGAATGATACTATTTGGGTGATCATAGATCGACTCACAAAGTCTGCTCATTTCTTGGCTATCAAAGAAACGGATAAGTTCTCTACATTAGCAGACATTTATTTGAAAGAAGTTGTTTCAAGGCACGGGGTGCCCACCTCCATTATTTCGGATCGAGATGCATGATTCACCTCAGAACTATGGCAAGCGATGCACAAAGCATTTGGCTCTCGTTTAGACATGAGCACAGCTTATCACCCTCAGACGGATGGGCAGTCTGAGCGCACGATTCAAACTCTAGAAGACATGCTTCGGGCGTGTGTTATCGATTTCGGCAACAGCTGGGAAAAACACCTCCCTTTAGTGGAGTTTTCGTACAATAACAGTTACCACACCAGCATTCAAGCCGCTCCATTCGAGGCATTGTACGGACGTAAATGCCGGTCACCTCTCTGTTGGGCAGAGGTGGGGGATAGTCAGATTACAGGTCCAGAAATGGTAGTTGACGCTACTGAACGAATAGCACAGATACGACAACGCATGGCGGCAGCTCGTGATCGCCAGAAAAGCTACGCTGATCTACGCAGAAAACCGCTCGAGTTCCAAGTTGGGGATCGAGTGCGACTTAAAGTCTCACCCTGGAAGGGTGTGGTTCGTTTTGGTAAACGAGGCAAGCTCAATCCACGGTATGTTGGACCGTTCGAAATCACTGAAAGAATAGGCAAAGTAGCCTATAGACTAAACCTACCAGCTGAACTCGGTGCAGTTCACAACGTATTCCATGTGTCGAATCTGAAGAAGTGCCTGTCAAATGAGACCCTCATAATTCCTTTTAAGGAACTCACTATCGACGAGCGGTTGCAGTTCGTCGAGGAACCAGTTGAAATCACGGACCGGGATGTCAAGGTCCTCAAACACAAGAGAATCCCTCTTGTCCAAGTTCGTTGGAACTCCAAACGTGGCCCAGAGTACACCTGGGAACGCGAAGACCAGATGACAGAAAGTACCCCCAGTTATTCGGAACCAATGCAACCACTACTGAGACTGAAGCTACTACTGCGGAATTTCGGGACGAAATTCCAAATCAACGGGGGGATGATGTGACACCCCGGGAAAATCAGTAAACGATACAACTTACCTAGCTTCCTCAGTAACCGCATGCTAAATTTCGGGACGAAATTTCTTTCAAGTTGGGGATAATATGACAACTCGAATTTCCAAGATTCCTATTTCGCATTTATTGCACGTTCATTGTTTGTGTAGTTAATTATTTGCACAATTAGTTGCTATGGAATTGTATACGTTTGATACAATGAAGTGTATTGTGTGATTGTGCATGGTTATGTGTTAATTGTGATAAATTTGTTAAATGCATAAACTTGGTGGTGAAACTGTGAAACTGTTTGAGATGGTGTCCTATTGTAAAATATAATAATTAAGGGTGTGTAGAGTTATTAGTGAAACTTATATGATACTTAAACCTAATCCTTCACTAAACATCACACAAGAAACCAAAGCACGTACATTCACTTTCTCTGGCAATCATCATCACCACCATCATTGGCACAAGACAGTCATCACTTTTGATTTCCACATTTTCTCTAGAATCAACACAAGGTAATTGTTTATTGATTGCTTGCCCTAGTTCCTCATACAATATTCTGTGATTTTGATTTGATTCTGGATAATGATGATTATGATGAATGATTTGTTGTATGCCAATAAGATTGTTCAGATAATGATTGTTGTAATCATCGATTGATTGCTTGTGAATTCTGCAATACGTAGGATTGAGTAGGGTTTTTGATCGTGTGAATGAAAGTTGTAACTGATGCCTTGATTATGTGCAAAAAAATTAGAATTTCACGCATTATTGTTAGTCAGAGATTTGGATTGTTATGCTTGTCTGAGTTTCGTAACCCTAATGTAGTTGTCTGAGTTTTAAAAGGGTGTTAAGGTCCGAGTTTCTTTTCATCAAGTGTTGTCCGAGCTTGGTGAGACACACTAAGTGTCCGAGTTTTATATCAAACATCAAAGGGTCCGATGTTTGATTAAGTGGGGTCCGACTTTTAGACATGGGAGTAGTGGTCCGACTTTTAGCTTTAACCCTAGTGTTGTCCGAGTTTCATGATCTTTATGTGATGTCCGACCTTTAACTCTTGTCATATGGTCCGACCTTTAACCCTTGTAAAGGGTCCGACCTTTAAAACCCTTACATGGTCCGAGTTTTGGCCCCCAAACCCTTGTCCGACCTTTAAACTTGAAAGGGGGTCCGACTTTGTGACCCTTGCCCCCTTTTGTCCGACTTTTGATCCCAAACCCCCATGATCCGAACTTTAAACCCACCCCAATGGTCCGACTTTTGCCAATGGACTTTTGTCCGACTTTTAAACAAGGGAAGCCCCCCCCCCTCACTTCTTGTCCGAGCTTTTAAGAAGGGCAAGGCCCTGTCTGACTTTGTGTATGATTAATATGAGGCCATGAGTGTACGTTAATTGATGATTGAATCTGTTAAGGTTTGAATGATGTATATGTGTCCAAATTTCATATGTATGATGTGTTGTCCGAGCTGTAAATATATGCACACATGATTCACTGTTGTTAATGTTTGAAAAGACTGAGTTTATGTTGATGCCAAGTTCAGAACTCCGTGTGAAGAACAACATACTACTGCATGCTACTGTTTACTACTGTATACGATTATGTGATACTTTCTGATATGATGCTACGTGTTACTGAATGATACTGCATGTTATTGTGCGATACGTTACCGTATGTTACTGTTTGAACACCAAAGAGTTGTAAACATAATTGAAAGTAAAATACTCACATCGAATCATGTGCAATATATCCTAGGTCGTGTGTAACGGACTTAGACATTTAATTAACCCTAGAAGCAATAACATACCGAGCAAACCAAGGTGAGTTCACACTCTTTACCAAGGCATGGGATTCCCGGGGATAGGGAATGGGTTGAATGATGGAATTGAACTATTACGCGTACATACACGGTTACTAGACTATCTACCATGGTCCTCGGGTTAAGCAGGACACTTACGTAAAACCTACGTAAACAATAACATGCTACTGTCTTCCAGAGTCAGGAAGGACACTTACGTAAAACCTACGTAAACCCCACGCGTACCACTGTCCTCGGGTACAGAAGGACACTTACGTAAAACCTACGTAAAGCTTGTACGTACTACTGTTCTCGATTGTGAAGAACACTTACGGTTACGAATAGTCTAGTGGTTATACAACATGGGAAGCCCCCACCAATAGATCGTACTATCGGCCCAGTAGAGCCACATGTTACAAACGAACTTACTATTACGCATTTACTTTCTGTGAACTCGCTCAACTAGTTGTTGATCCTCTGTTACATGCCTTGCAGGTTGTTAGGTATATGGAGCTTGCACAGGGAGGAGCTGGTCGTTGTGGGCAAGGATCGTGGATGTTTCATTAAACATTTTATGACATTTCACACTTATTTATGTTGGGTTTTTATTTACACGCTTCCGCTAAACAGTGATAACATACTTGTGTTTTGAACACCTTTCAAATTGGTGATTGAATGGCATTTACTTTTACTTATTAATTACATGTTCAATATGATTGGTGGCTTGATCCTGGTCAGTCACGCTCCCAAGCGGTGATACTCCGCAGGTGGATTTTGGGGGTGTGACACTATTGTTCAAGGATCCATGATCCTTCACCCTAGAAACTATTGTCTAAAGTTATTACAGACCAACCATTGTTCAACAAAAACATCATAACCATAATAAACTACCAAATTCTAAAAAATGGGCTCCAGCTATGTCTAGAAGTGTCCATCATCGCCCATCCTTGCAGCTTACACCTTCGCTGCATCACCATCACCAGCTCCACTTGCCTCTCCACCGGCCTGATCCTTGCCACTCTCGGTTGCCTCAATTGCTAGAACCTCACCAGCCTCTTCTTCGTCGTCCAGCTCAGCCAGCCTAGCCTTCCAGCCCTCAATGTCCCAGTTGCTCCTGTCAAAGTCAGGATCGTGAGCTTCTTGGGCCATCTGCAGCTTGGTCTTATACATGGCAATGGCAGCGGAGACTTTAGCACCCTCCATGAGCTCGTGCTTCTCATAGTCAGCGTTGATCAGAGCTTTAGTCGTCTAGGTTTTGGCATCATTGAGGTCCTTTTCAAGAGAAGCAATCTTGTGATCCTTGAGCATCGCTACTTATTGAAGGTCCGAGTACTTTAGCTCAACTTCTTCAACATTGCCTACGTAGTCCTCGATTTCAGCAAATTTCTGCAAAAAGATGATATAAAGCTTAGGATAGCATGATCCTCAAGTGGGCAGGATAATTAAGCTAAGTCAGTGATCCTTACCTCAGCAAAGTACTCAAGGAACTGATGACGGATCAGAGGCAAGCCTTCTAGATTGTCAGCCTCAGAGGTCTTCCTTTTCTTGCCACCCTTGCCTTTAGAAGTGGTTGCCTTGGGGATCGTGACAGTTGGACTGGCAGCAAGCTTCTTCTTTGAGGATCGGACAGTGTCAAGGTCAGTGACACTGAATTTGGAGGCAGATCTTGAAGATTTTCCAGCACCTACACATCCAAAACAGATAAGTATCCTTATTTCATTTTAATTTAAGCATTTAATTACATATAAACATGGATACTTACTCGACATAGTGACAGAACCTGAGGATGCTTCTTGAGAATCCTGGGTGTTTGCTTTAAATGATCTTATTGCAGGATCAAGTCTTCGGAAAGCAGCAAGCCTTTCCTTTGTTGCAGGTGTTGTGATGAGGTGTGCGACAGTAATAGCTGCAAAATAGAGACAAAAGGATGTTAGTGATCCTCAAACAGAAACAAGGTTATTCTGTGATCCTTTTCAGGATCCTCTATCCTACCATGAGTGGTCCATTTTCTAGGCAGATCCTTTACATCAGGGATAGAATCCCTTCTGACAAAGGAGAATTGCCGTTTCCAATTGGTGTCACTCTTAGTGGCTTTGAAGATGGGGTGTTCTTCACCAGGTTTATGTTTGAGTAGATACCGGTGAGACCCATGGCTTACGAGGTCGTACATCTCTGCAAGCTCCGACATTCCCAGACCAATACCTAACTGCTCAATGATTCTTTCGAGGGTATACAAGACCCTCCAGATCATAGGCATTGCTGGGATGTAGGAGATGCCAGTGAGAAAGAAGAAGGATTGGGTGAAATCTGGAAAAAGGTATGTGTATCCTATTGTGAATGGGGTGACCGGAAAAGCTACCCAGGTTTCAGAAACAGAATCACTTAGAACGGTGGGATCAAATGGTTTGAAATTGGTGTTTGCCGGAAAGCAATGTCGGATTCTGTCAATTTGTGGATCAGTAAAGCAGCACCGTTCCTTCACAGAATCTTTGATGATTGGGTGACAACTACTAATTTCAAGCCTTCTCTATGTACGAACCCCTTTTTCACATTGCATGTTATGTGGTAACTTATGAATGCGTTACATGTCTGGTTAAATGTTGTGTGTGTGTGCTGGTAAATTCTATGGGACCCATTATCTGTCGTATGTATTAATTAGTAGTTTAGAAACTCGTACGAGAACCGTTAACTGTTTTATGTGTTAGTTAGTAGTTTAGAAACTCGTACTAACTTAACTAGGTCGTGAACCTACTTGACACACACACTTCTTGGTGTGGTGGGCCTCTCCTATCTCGGCCCACACAATAGTATTATGGGCCCGAATCAAATCTTTCCCCAACCTGTGATCCATACGCTTACATGTGAGAATATTGTGTTACGTATTAGGGGAAACAAGTCACAAACCCTAATACATTCCCCTTCCTCCCTTTGGATCGGCGACACTCATCCCCTTCGACTTCCTCTTCACTCTCCAAACTGGTTTCCCTCATGGCCTGCAACAAACATCTTTCGGTTAGTGGGATTATATTGGTGTTAATTCTGAGTGATTGTTCTCGGTTATGTGCTAAATATGATTGTTTATGCATGATTATGATGGTTAGCTAGGATTATGTGTATGAACGCATCAGGATGGTTACGATCTAGATTATATAATGTTCAGGATGTGCTTGTGATGTGTGCTGAAATTGTTGTGAGGTGTAACGATCTCGAAGTATGGGCCAGGTCCGAACGATAATGGTGTAGGAATTTTGTGTGCATGATGTTTCATCGAATTCTTGATTGATTTGATAAAACGATTGCCTGATGATTGTGATGATGATCCGATTTAGTTTCGATAGCATATTGTTACTTGATGAACAGTAAAATTTGTTCTAGCAATTACCATGCTGTTTGTTGAATATTGTTTTGTTGAAGATCATTGTATGCGATAATTTTTGGAGGATAACCGATAACAACGTGTAACTGATTAGTCGGGTGAATCTGGGATGGGTATAATTTAATCCATGAATCACAAAGAAGTGCCATGGAACTTGTACAGATCAGGTCGCACGACTACCTATTGTCAGATTCATTATAACTTCAAGTGATACTTTAAAAGTCCACTAACTTGATCGGTCCAATCAGAAATTTAAAGCAACTTTGATATCATGTGATATTATCTCAATTCAAGGTTATACGATCTGGTTGCATGTGTATTAGGAATTGTGTTAGTTTGCATGTGCAGCCCATGTGATGTAAAATTGCGGCCCATGTGAGTTGCATGTGATAGTTTCTAGCATTATGTGAATTATTTAATTGTGCTACACATACTGATTATGAATATAATGAAGGGAATTAATAAGAGTTCCATTGATAGTAGTCATGACAAACTGGTAACATGAAACAGAACACACATATTTAAGTGGATACATGAGGATTGTTATTTAGAGTTTATTATAATAGGAATTTGTGTGGGATTTGGGTATCGGGGTTGGTTACACAGGTTCATGTGGGGCGACATTGGGCTAGTCACATTGGGCCGATTATTTTGAAATAGGGCTATGTATGCCATTCATGATATCTGTTGTATGATATAATATATATATATATATTTAATAGATAAATGGAACCATTGGAGTTTGTATACTAACATGAAACTGGTAAATGACCATTTACTAAAAGAATAGGGTTAATGTAATTATGTGAATAAATTGTTGATAAATGGGCCATCTCCTAGTGGGCTGCATAACGGTTACGAAAGGGGGGCAGTAGCATGATCCAATCTTGTTGGGCCATTTAGTCAAATTGTAAGCAGCTGGGCTGCGTGACCATGGGTCACCAGCTGAGTCCAAACTTTGGGTGCATTTAGTTGTTACTTTTGGCCAATCAGTCACACACACATTTACTTAAGGCCAAGCCAAGTGGGCCAAATTAATGGGCCGCACCGTTTCAGGCAACACGGGGTGTTGCGAAGTTGGGGTGGGCCTAGGGGTCATCGGGCCGGCCTACTGGGTTAAGGATGACACACACCTGTTTGATTATGTTTGGTTATACATTATTAACTTTGGCATGCATTTGGGCTGATAACTTGTGGTATTGATTTACTTGTATAACGACATGGCATATGCACATATATATATACTTGTGAGTTATTATGAAACATAGTGTTACGAATAATTATGTGGTATGATTTCTAGTTACAAGTGTACATTCAGGAAATGATAACCAAAATCACCCGACATGGACTATGGTGTAAACGTGATATTGTTTGATGACATATGTGCAAAGACGTGTAAATAATTGTGCATACCAAACTGATTGTTATCTGTAACTATCATAGGGCTTGGTTAATCACTGTTGTTAAACGAGTAACTAATTCTACCGAGCAAACCAAAGGTGAGTTCATTACTTTTGAGCATGCGTCCCGGTGGTTGGGACAGTTAGTGGGTATCCCGGGGAGGGATAAGTCTTTTGGGTAAAACTGGGATGTTGGATAATATTCTCACTCTCTATCTCTTAAGTCCCATCTTTTGCTATCGTGGGTGGTAGCGGGGTATTAGTTGGTAGCGCTACTTAGGTTTGGCACCCTCACGCCGTACCGGGGAGGACAGTTGTGAACTAATGACCCAGTCAGGCCCAGTGCTTTGATAGGAGCACTAGGGAAAGGGCAAAACTTACATCAGGAGCCGTCTTGTTTAGTATCGAGATATTATCAACATTACTTTCGGAATTAATTCAATGGATTAACTAAGCACTTGGTAACCAACGTTTTCGTAAAACTATGAACTCACCAGCGTTGTCTGATACACTTGTTGCATGCTCGCAGGTCGTTAGATGTCTTGGATTGGAACTTGCTGTCTGGTGCAGCTGGAGTGGTCATGGGTCGAACCTGGTTGATTCATGCATTGGAATTTTTGATATGAAACGTTGGTTTTGAAACAGTTAAAGTATGATTTCTTTTAGTAGCTTCCGCTGAACATGTGGGTTTACATTTACACTTGTTAATAGAACTTCTCATTAGTAATTGGCATTTTCTTTTACAAACTTATTATGAGTTCAACATGATTGGTGGCTCGTTGTTGGTACGTCACACACCTAGCAGGGGTATTCTCTAGGTGGTATTTTGGGGGTGTGACAGTTTGGTATCAGAGCCACTGGTTATAGTGAACTTGGTTTCAAAACATTTTTATAAGACCAGACTATAACCAAACAGTTCCGAATACAACCATGACACTCAGGCCCCAGACTGCAAGGTTCGTCTCTCGTATACTCATTGTATTGCATAACTAGTGAACACTTACATATGATATTGCATGTGATTGCACGTTTAGCGCAACAGTATGAATTCATGTATTACTTGCATGTGTTATGTGACTGATAGGGTGGTATTTCCCTAAACATTCATGACTTACGTTTTGTGATGTCCTTTGTTTGCTACTCGAGTTTGGGGAACCATTTGACATGAGTTAGGAGGAGCTGAGATGAGCATGCAAATCACAGTATTATTGTGGGTGCACACATAATAATAATATGGGGTGCATGCGAGTCCCAGTGAGGCTTAACAAGTGGAAAATGGGTTCCGTTTTGTTATTTGCCCGATGTGAAACACAACAGTCTATAGGAATCACAACAGTGATTGTCTCCTACTCGAGCATGATCTTTTCACTCCTTTCTAAACCCTTATGAATTTCGATGCTATCGAGTATCACTCGAGCACACATCTGAACGCCTAGCGAAACGTGTAGAATGTTAGGTGCTTGCACGAATGTCCTTGAGCTGGTCTATACCTTTCTCGCTTCTCTGTTTGCTGGAACTCCATGTATTGACATCTTAGACTCCGAAGTGCGATCACTTCGGCAACACTCTCGCAGCATACCGCGTATTACTCAATCGACTTGCTAGATCGATGGACAAAAAGGGTGAGCGTAGTATTTTACCGACCTTAGTATTTGGACAACCCTGATTACCGGAAACAAACACCAGCAAATTGACTTCAATCAAATTCTTAACTCTAGTCAGCGACTCATGGGAGTCAACTCTTACAAATCAATCGGGACATAAGCGATGACAACAAATTATAGTGTGAAATGTGTGGCTACCAGCACAGTGAGTAGCGCGTGGCACAGAATGTGAAAAGATGGACTTTGACGGTGAAAGATTGTAGGGCTTCGTTTCAAACAACGGCATTGGAGGCAACAGTCACGGCAACATCAAGGTACTCGTACTCGTAGTCTACAGCATGGAACGAAGGTGACATTGACAGGGATTGACTGTTGTTAAATCAAGACGTCAACAACCAAGGGAATAATGATAGTAATGGGAACCCTCACAACCGTAACAACAACACAGGAAATGATGCTCGTGGAAGGACATTTAGGATTGGCTTAGGCGACACCAGGTATAGCAGCAACATGGTAGCTGTATGGGTAGCTGTCCGCTTCATCTCTGTTTTGTTCAACCCAGATGCTTCTTGAAACCGAACCTGTTGCGGGATCGGCTGATGGCAAGCCAACTTAGAACTCATATGTTTGTTGGGATACAAGCTCAACCTTATGGGATAAGTGTTCGACATCGACCTTCCTTCTACTATCCTTGATGGTCTTGATGCAGTAGTTAGTGTGGATTGGTTATCCTGAGATCGCGTAGAAATACCCGGTGAGGAAAAGATTTTGCGTACCCTTCTCCCTAGTGGAGGATCGATGTCTGTCCTAAAGCATCAGAGTGGTGCAAGGGTTAGCTCCTTCCAGCTATGAAGGTCCAGAAGTGTCTACGGAGGGATTTCCCCGCTATGTTAGCAACCGTTTCTGATGGTAAGGATAAGGAAAATAGGATCAGGGATCCACCGATTGTTCGTGACTCCTCTCAGTGTGCTATTCGAGGAACTTCCAGGTTTACTTCCACAACTGTTAGTCGGAATTTTAGTTGATCTCACGCCAGAGTCGGCTCTAAATACTTGTACTCTTACCGTCTTGCACCAGGAGGGTTGCAAGGATTGTCTAATCAACTACAGGAACTATCAAAAAGGAGTTTTGGCAGACCTAGATTTTCGCTTTGGGGAGCCCCAATTATATCCGTGAAGGTAAGCCTTTTCGTATGTGTGCTAATTATCGAGAACTCAGCAAGGTGACAGTCAATAACCGTTCGTTTCGACCATATAGAAACACCCTGTTGACCAAATGTGAGGGACAAGCCTCCATTCGAGAATTGATTAACGAAACGAGTTATTATCAGATGGGAGTCCAAGGGAAGAATGTTCTTGGAGCGGCATAGTGAACGCAATACGGCCAGTGCGACCTTGTACACCATGACCATTGAGTTAATCAACACACCAGCAGCTTTATGGATCACATGAATCGATCGTGTTTATTGAAGACGCTTTGAATTATTTCCAGGAGGAAGGAACACCCTAGGCGGCATTTGTACCTTTTCTTAGAACTGCTACATGCGAAGTCTGGTGAAGTCTGATTTCTGGATTCGAGAGATACATTTTTAGTCATGTGGTCAAGGAAGTGGGAATACCCCTGGAACTCGCTAAGGTCCATTTCATTTGAAACTGATCGACATCAAAGAGCCCTTCGGGTATAAAGCAAATTCTTGGTTTTGCTAGAGACTGTCGTAGATTCATCATGTCATTTTCGAGGAATGCACGACTTCTCTTTAACACAGCAGGGTGCTGTGTGTTCGTGGGAGACAAAACAGGAGAACACCTTTTCAGCTTTTGAGACCCAACACTACAATGCACTGGACAACGTCTTTACCCGAGGGTACGGGTGATCTAGTGGTAACTTTGGGGGTTCGAATCAGAGTCCCAGTTACACACCGATGCAACACGAGAAGGTGATGACTTACGTAGTGGATTTACAAGGAGGATTGCACGAGCCACAACCTACGACGGAAATTACGGTCCTTGGATTTACGTGGAGGCATTACTTGGACGATACCAATTGCACTGCTTAGACCGATCACAAGGGCCTCCCGTGTACCCTTGTTTCTAAAGAACTAAACGTGTTATGTCATCGCTGGATGAACTTTTGAATGATTTTTACTGTGGAACCTAAACATGTATGAGCTTGCGGCTCACCATCAACTCTAGTCTACACGATTAGATTTGCCCTGTTCAAATCAAAGCACTATGGGAAGAGAACTTTCAAGATGGATTCATGCGTGGTATGGAGGAGCAACTTTTGGCAAGACGGACGATATTCGCTACCTCATGGAACGAATGAGAGTCTCATTATACGGCAACTGTAGGGAAACTCGTGTTGAACAAAGCACACCGGCCTCGATATTCTACTCGTCTGGGTTATGAGGAGAGATTTTAGGATCCATAGATCTTGCACTGGTGATCGGGCGTGAAGGCCCACCTGGTAATGTGCATGAATGATGTTTGACTTGTGGGAAAGTCAAGATGGAGTATCAGCAATCAGAAACACATATATGGAAATGAGAACAGACTGACATGGATTTTATCACTGGTTTACTTACAACTCGAAACGGAAACATTATCACCTGGATGATCGTTGATGGACTCACGTTATTAGCACACTTTCTTGCAATCAAGAAAACTGACGAGTCTTCACAATCATGAGTGTTCCTCTGAGAGAGGCGGCTTTGGGGCACGAGGTGCCAACTCCTGCTACCTCTGAGTTTATTCTATGCATGATTTATGTCAGGCAATACACAACACCCCTGGCTCACGTCTGGACAGGAGCATTACATATCATCATAGGACGAACGGTTTGAGTAAACGGACCCCTCCCTGACACTCGAAGACATGCTGCGAGCATGTGTGGGATTAACTTAGTGTAAATTGGAAGGACGCAAACTTTTGGCCGAGTTCTACCATAGTTGTTACCCTTCTAGTATTCAGACTACTCTGTTTGGGGTATTGCATGGATGATAATACCAATCTCTTCGTGGATTGAGGTGGATGACAACCTCAACATGGGTCCAGGACTTGTACTCGAACCTCTTGGGAAGATTGTTTAGATCGGAAATCGTTTGACGACAACGCGTGACTGTCATAAAAGTTGATAAGCTTAGGAAACACTGGGGGTTCGCCGTAGGCGACCGTATCATGTTGAAAGTCTCAATGTCAGTTCAAGATTCTGGAAAGAATCGGTCACGTGGCCTACAAACTCGAGTTACCCGGTGAATTGGGTAACGTGCTCAATGTCAGTTGTGTCTCGAATCTAAGGCAGAGTTTGTCTGGTGAAATGCTTGTGATACCCTTGCTAGAGCCTAAGGTTAATAACTAGTTGCGGTAACAGGGGATTTACCGAAAGCATGGACCAGGGCGTCAAGGTTCGTTAGCATAGTCGTACGACAATCGTGAGAGTTCATTGGAACTCAAGATGTGGATCGGAGTTCACGTGGGAGCGCGAAGATCAGATGAAGCTCAAACCTCCTCAACTATTCCCTGCTGAGCAAACTAATCCTGGTATCACTTGTGAATTTCGAGACGAAATTTCTTTCAAGTTGGGGATGATGTGACAACTAGTAATTTCAAGCCTTCTCTATGTACGAACTCCTTTTTCACATTGCATGTTATGTGGTAACTTATGAATGCGTTACATGTCTGGTTAAATGTTGTGTGTGTGTGCTGGTAAATTCTATGGGACCCATTAACTGTCGTATGTATTAATTAGTAGTTTAGAAACTCGTACGAGAACCGTTAACTGTTTTATGTGTTAGTTAGTAGTTTAGAAACTCGTACTAACTTAACTAGGTCGTGAACCTACTTGACACACACACTTCTTGGTGTGGTGGGCCTCTCCTATCTCGGCCCACACAATAGTATTATGGGCCCGAATCAAATCTTTCCCCAACCTGTGATCCATACGCTTACATGTGAGAATACTGTGTTACGTATTAGGGGAAACAAGTCACAAACCCTAATACACTCTCCTTCCTCCCTTTGGATCGGCGACACTCATCCCCTTCGACTTCCTCTTCACTCTCGAAACTGGTTTCCCTCGTGGCCTGCAACAAACATCTTTCGGTTAGTGGGATTATATTGGTGTTAATTCTGATTGATTGCTCTCGGTTATGTGCTAAATATGATTGTTTATGCATGATTATGATGGTTAGCTAGGATTATGTGTATGAACGCATCAGGATGGTTACGATCTAGATTATATAATGTTCAGGATGTGCTTGTGATGTGTGCTGAAATTGCTGTGAGGTGTAACGATCTCGAAGTATGGGCCATGTCCGAACGATAATGGTGTAGGAATTTTGTGTGCATGATGTTTCATCGAATTCTAGATTGATTTGATAAAACGATTGCCTGATGATTATGATGATGATCCGATTTAGTTTCGATAGCATATTGTTACTTGATGAACTGTAAAATTTGTTCTAGCAATTATCATGCTGTTTGTTGAATATTGTTTTGTTGAAGATCATTGTATGCGATAATTTTTGGAGGATAACCGATAAAATTGTGTAACTGATTAGTCGGGTGAATCTGGGATGGGTATAATTTAATCCATGAATCACAAAGAAGTGCCATGGAACTTGTACAGATCAGGTCGCACGAATACCTATTGTCAGATTCATTATAACTTCAAGTGATTCTTTAAAAGTCCACTAACTTGATCGGTCCAATTAGAAATTTAAAGCAACTTTGATATCACGTGATATTATCTCAATTCAAGGTTATACGATCTGATTGCATGTGTATTAGGAATTGTGTTAGTTTGCATGTGCAGCCCATGTGATGTAAAATGGCGGCCCATGTGAGTTGAATGTGATAGTTTCTAGCATTATGTGAATTATTTAATTGTGTTACACATACTGATTATGAATATAATGAAGGGAATTAATAAGAGTTCCATTGATAGTAGTCATGACAAACTGGTAACATGAAACGGAACACATATTTAAGTGGATACATGAGGATTGTTATTTAGAGTTTATTATAATAGGAATTGGTGTGGGATTTGGGTATCGGGGTTGGTTACACAGGTTCATGTGGGGCGACATTGGGCCAGTCACATTGGGCCGATTATTTTGAAATAGGGAAGGGTTATGTATGCCATTCATGATATCTGTTGTATGATATAATATATATATATATATTTAATAGATAAATGGAACCATTGGAGTTTGTATACTAACATGAAACTGGTAAATGACCATTTACTAAAAGAATAGGGTTAATGTACTTATGTGAATAAATTGTTGATAAATCGGCCATCTCCTAGTGGGCTGCATAACGGTTACGAAAGGGGGGCAGTAGCATGATCCAATCTTGTTGGGCCATTTAGTCAATAAGTAAGCAGCTGGGATGCGTGACCTTGGGTCACCAGCTGAGTCCAAACTTTGGGTGCATTTAGTTGTTACTTTTGGCCAATCAGTCACACACACATTTACTTAAGGCCAAGCCGAGTGGGCCAAATTAATGGGCCGCACCGTTTCGGGCAACACGGGGTGTTGCGAAGTTGGGGTGGGCCTAGGGGTCATCAGACCGGCCTATTGGGTTATGGATGACACACACCTGTTTGATTATGTTTGGTTATACATTATTAACTTTGGCATGCATTTGGGCCGATAACTTGTGGTATTGATTTACTTGTATAACGACATGGCATATGCACATATATATATATATATACTTGTGAGTTATTATGATACATAGTGTTATGAATAATTATGTGGTATGATTTCTAGTTACAAGTGTACATTCACAGAAATGATAACCAAAATCACCCGACATGGACTATGGTGTAAACGTGACTTTGTTTGATGACATATGTGCAAAGACATGTAAATAATTGTGCATACCAAACTGATTGTTATGTGTAACTATCATAGGGCTTGGTTAATCACTGTTGTTAAAGGATGACACACACCTGTTTGATTATGTTTGGTTATACATTATTAACTTTGGCATGCATTTGGGCCGATAACTTGTGGTATTGATTTACTTGTATAACGACATGGCATATGCACATATATATATACTTGTGAGTTATTATGATACATAGTGTTATGAATAATTATGTGGTATGATTTCTAGTTACAAGTGTACATTCACAGAAATGATAACCAAAATCACCCGACATGGACTATGGTGTAAACGTGACTTTGTTTGATGACATATGTGCAAAGACATGTAAATAATTGTGCATACCAAACTGATTGTTATGTGTAACTATCATAGGGCTTGGTTAATCACTGTTGTTAAACGAGTAACTAATTCTACCGAGCAAACCAAAGGTGAGTTCATTACTTTTGAGCATGCGTCCCGGTGGTTGGGACAGTCAGTGGGTATCCTGGGGAGGGATAAGTCTTTTGGGTAAAACTGGGATGTTGGATAATATTCTCACTCTCTATCTCTTAAGTCCCATCTTTTGCTATCGTGGGTGGTAGCGGGGTATTAGTTGGTAGCGCTACTTTGGTTTGGCACCCTCACGCCATACCGGGGAGGACGGTTGTGAACTAATGACCCAGTCAGGCCCAGTGCTTTGATAGGAGCACTGGGGAAAGGGCAAAACATACATCAGGAGCCGTCTTGTTCAGTATCGAGATATTATCAACATTACTTTCGGAATTAATTCAATGGATTAACTAAGCACTTGGTAACCAACGTTTTCGTAAAACTATGAACTCACCAGCTTTGTCTGATACACTTGTTGCATGCTCGCAGGTCGTTAGATGTCTTGGATTGGAACTTGCTGTCTGGTGCAGCTGGAGTGGTCATGGGTCGAACCTGGTTGATTCATGCATTGGAATTATTGATATGAAACGTTGGTTTTGAAACAGTTAAACTTTGATTTCTTTTAGTAGCTTCCGCTGAACATGTGGGTTTACATTTACACTTGTTAATAGAACTTCTCATTAATAATTGGCATTTTCTTTTACAAACTTATTATGAGTTCAACATGATTAGTGGCTCGTTGTTGGTACGTCACACGCCTAGAAGGGGTATTCTCTAGGTGGTATTTTGGGGGTGTGACAGATTTCCTGGCTTTTTAGAGAACTATCACGATGATCCTTAGCCGGCGAAGATCTCAGCATCATCTTGATTATGACGGTGGTGAAGAAGAAGAGACATAGTGAGAAGATAAAGAGAGAATGGAAAGGGAAATACCTGATCAAGTCTCCGAATGAAGATTTAAAGGATGAAACGCACGAATTTAAATGCCCTCCAACCCATATCTCTAACTTCAATTTATAATGATGATTTTGCAGGATAGTCACCTCAATGACGTCATGTTAGCAACGGCTAGTCAGGATTCAACGGCTATATATCCGTTGGTTGGTTACGGATAAGAACGAGAAAATATAACTCGTTATTTTGCATTTTACTCCTTATATTTTGGGGGCAATTGTTAGGGGAAGATTTTCCAATAATCAGTAATCCTCAACTACTGTCAGGCTTAGTGATCCTCAATTCTGTTGAATTAGTGATCCTCAGAGGTTATTGTGGGATCAGGATCATGGATCATCATAGTGATCCTTACACTAACGATTGCCTGCTTTGTATATGATCTTGTTTTGCAGGAGTACGAGCTTGGACTTGGTCTTGGCGATATTCCTGGAGCATATTCCATACTTATTCCGCACGTGCTTAACTAAAGTGGACGTTATGGAGTTCGTGGAGGACTTGCACAAAATGCGGAATGTTTGTTAGCTTAGATATTTTCCATTTTTAAAGGGGATAGCGAGCTAAATAGAAACACTTGGCTATTTTTAGCTTAACACACACATTCGCAACTGCTCTCACCAGCTCTTGACAATTCACTTGGCGATTACATACTTTTTTGCACATTACACTATAGTGATCCTTGTAATTAGCTCGCTATCATCCGAAGTTGTAATACATTTTCTTGTTTAATCTGAGTTGGTGATCGGTAGTTTCCATCACCCGAGGTTTTTTATGTCGGAGATCAACTCTTGATCAAGGGCTTTTTCCTCGTATAAATCTCTGTGTCACTTGTTCATTACATTTCAGAGTGATCCTTAATATTGTTCATTGATTCAAGCATCATACCTCACAAAATCAGATTTGGTTGCATTATCCTTGTGCGATTTTTGACCAAAACAGTTAGAATGTCAACTGTGAGAAGCTCAGGATATGCTTCAGATATGGCCAAAATCCTCAGATCGGTAATGTATCTAATAATAATAATACTCTTGCCACTAATGGTGTTGGATCTTTGCAGGATGCAGGTGTGACATCAGCATTATCTAGGGAGCTTCAGAAGCTAAAGGACATGATATCCAGTGTGCCTGGGGTGGTCCAGCCAATTTCAGAAGTGTCCTAGGACAGTCACATGATATCCCAGTTTGCGCATCCTATTTGTGATGCCGAAATCCCAAAAAGATTTCAGACCCCCAACATGAAGCTCTATGACAGAACCACGGATCCTGAGGAGCATATTGCCCAGTATAGGGAAAGAATGGAGATCAACCCTATTCCTCCGGATCTCAAGGAAGCATGCCTGTGCAAGGGTTTTGGTTCTACCTTAACAGGATCAGCCTTAAAATGGCTTTTAAACGTTCCTCCTCACTCAATTACTTCATTTGCTCATTTGGTTAATTTATTTAATAGTCAATTTTCTTGCAGCCAAAGTTTTGAGAAACTAACCAGTGATCTTTACAGTCAAGGGCCCCGGGAACCCTTGAGAGATTATGTGAATAAATTTAGTCGGGAGTCCTTAGATATCCCGCATCTTGATGTTGCAACAGCTGTGCAGGCTTTCAAGATGGGGCTGCAAAAGGATTCTCAATTTTACCAGGATCTTGTAATGAATCCCTGTAGGAATCTGGACGAAGCTCGCTACAGGGCTTTGAGATATATTCGGTTGGAGGACGATAAAAAGATGCAAGAGAGGATGAATTCATCTACAACCTATGAGTCAACCAACAGGAAATCAGAATCCTCGTATAAACCATATCGCTCTAAGCCATATGGCAGAAATGACAGCAAGAAAGTGAATGCGGTTGAAGACGAGGATCCTGGAGAATATCCTGAATTATCTGAATACTGTTTTTCTGTTAATATACCTGAACTGATGTATGCTATGCAGGGCTTAGGAGACAAAGCCAGGTGGCCTCGGAAGAATCAACAGAAAGCTGATTGGAAGGATAAGTCCAAGTGGTGCGCCTTCCATGAAGATTTTGGACATGTTACAGAGGATTGCATTGCTTTGAGGAAGGAAATAAGCTATCTCTTGAGCAAAGGTTATCTGAAGGATCTTCTGGGAAGAAAGAAGAATAAAGGAAAGGATCCTGAACGAGCAGCATCACCTCCTGCAGATGCCAAGATAATTTAACTTTATTTCAGGAGGATCCGACATTTGCGGGACTTCATATTCCGCGGCCAAGAGACACGCAAAGGAGGCTAAAGCCGAAAGAGGAGAAAAGCCGACCAGGATGACAACCCTCACAACTGATAAAGTGATCACTTTTGATAGTGATGGTAGGGATACTGTTCAGGATCCTCACCATGATGCTCTAGTAATCAAATTATATGTCGCTAACCATTTTGTACGCAGGATACTGGTAGATAATGGCAGCTCCGTCAACTTAATTCAGCTGGATACATTGAAGAGAATGAATCTATCCCCGATGGATATTACTTCAAAATCCATTGTGCTCGTCGGTTTCAGTGGAGAAGCCAGGAATACCGTAGGGGAGATAAAATTGCCTGTATATGTTGAAGGGGTTAACTCAATGTAGCGCTTCTGTGTCATGGACTCCTTATCCTGCTATAATATTATATTAGGTAGGCCTTGGATCCATGACATGAAAGCTGTGCCGTCAACCTATCATCAATGCATCAAGATACCTACCCCTTGGGGAGTAGTAAAGTGGAAAGTGATCAACAGGAAGCAAAAGAGTGTTATTCCTCTTCAATGAAGTCCTCGACAAAGCCTAGTGCAGCATAGCAATTAAAGATGCGGGCCCAGTATATTGTGGAGGCTTCTGAGCAGGATGTAAAGAAAGTTATCCTGGATCAGGATAATCCAGATATCTCGGTGCTCGTAGGAACCAATATCCCTCAGGATATTGAAAATCAATTGACTAAGTTTTTGAAATGCAGGATGTCAACGTTCGCGTGGAAGCATGAGGATATGACAGGCATTTCCAAGGATATTATAACTCATAAACTCGGTATTGACAAATCATTTAAGCCGGTCCAACAAAAGAGAAGGAAATTTGCTCCGGAACGAAATGTGATCATCCAAGAGGAAGTTGAAAGACTACTAAAAAGCAAGATGATTAGGGAAGTAAAGTTTCCTAAATGGCTGGCTAATGTATTTGTGGTGCAAAAGAAAAACGGGAAATGGAGAGTGTGCATGGATTACACAGACTTGAATAAAGCTTGTCCTTCCTCTACCTCATATTGATTCAATGGTGGATGCTACCGCTGGCCACGAGATGTTAACCTTCATGGATCCCTCTTCAGGATTTCAGCAGATCTAAATGGAACCCTCCGATCAGGAGGATACTGCTTTTATGACATCGACATGTATTTATTGTTATACTGCTATGCCTTTTAGTTTAAAAAATGCAGGTGCAACATACCAAAGGCAGGTGAACATGATGTTTAAAGACAAGCTGGGGGACACCATGGAAGTATACATCGATTATATAGTAGTAAAATCCAAGAAGGCAGAGGATCACCTCCTGTGTCACACCCCGACCACGTAGAACATACAAAACGTGGCGGAAACGTCGAGTAGTGTTGTAACAGAATCAATTGTTTCAAATCCATGGCAACTGAAGTTTCGTTTTATTAATCAAACATGAATGTTTACATTGTTTAAACAAGAACCAAAGAGTACATAACATAAATTAACTAGTTCTTGTCTCGTTTTAAGGCACTAAGGCACAGGTCCGCCTAAGTATGTCTTGATAAGTCCTATGCATCATCTCCTAAAAACACATGTGAAAATAGGTACGTCAGCATAAAAATGCCTGTGAGATACATTGGTTTTGTGAAAACGGAATTCATGACTTATGTTTGAGAAAATGTTTAGTCATGAACCTTGTAATTTGCTTTGTCTTGTAAATCATTTGAAAAACGATAAGATCAGATGATTTGTATAAATAAGAGAACACTGTTTGGTTAAACGGATAACCATGTAAAATGTGTTTGTATAAGGTAGGTCGTTTGTAAATCAATGTCTCGTGAAAAGTGTGTTATTTGTATAATATGTTATATGTCTCAAATTGAAATGATTCAAATAGCGCTGCGATATGTAATACCATACAAACACTTATATATAGGAAGTACCAGCGGCGTATCCACCATGCTTGTATCATATTACACACGCCTCGTTACTTAGATCACTTGCTCAAACCAAACCATCAAGATGAAGTGTTTAACAATTGTAGAAATGTTCATGTATAGTCAAATGTAAATCATGTCAACAGATACAACTGGTTCACACGGTTCAATGGTTACGAACGGTTCATATAATCAAAAGGGTTTAGACGGTTCACATAGTCAAATGGTTACAATGGTTCAAAATGTAGTATAATGTGTTCATATGCTGGATGAGCATATGTAACAGAAATGCAATGTAGAATAATGTACTACGTATGCACACAATGGGCGTACGTAGCATGAAATGTAATGTGGAACAATGTACTAAGTACGCACACAATGGGCATACATAGCATGAAACGTAATGTAAAGCAATGTACTAAGTACGCACACAATGGGCATAGATAGCATGAAATGTAATGTAAAACCATGTACTAAATACGCACACAATGGGCATACATAGCATGAAATGTAATGTAAAATCATGTACTAAGTACGCACACAATGGGCATACATAGCATGAGATGTAATGAAATCATGTACTATAATGTACTAACGAATATAGCAGGTATATGATGTGAAAACATGGAAAGCATGAAAGTAACAAGTAGGCACATGCGTTTCACCCCAAAACAGTTTGGAAAACAGTGAAAGATGGGGTTCAATGTACTCACCTGAGATTGCTTTGAAGTTCTTGTATAATAACCAAATAATGCTAGAGATCACGGAATATCAAACGACACCTAATAAGTAGCTACGTTAATACACCGGACCTAAATCGGAGGATCGGATAGTATGCGAGTTCGTAAACCAAACGAGTATGGAGGCTCGTGTAATATGGTTTAACAAAGCCTACATACTAAAATGAAACCTAACCTAAGTGCTTACGACCCATTACGACCCGTTTAGGTAGCTTATGCTACCTTAACGCGTCGTTCGCGTAGAACGCGTTTGGAACGCCTAACATCGTGGCCATAAGGTATAACCTCGGAAGGTTATAGCTATGGTCACCTAATGTGTTTGGTCGGATCCTAATGATCGACCAAATGGGTCGGGTTCGAAAGTATAAGCGATGGTTTAGATCGCTTACCTTACGACCCTATATAAGCACTTAACTAAAAGTGACGAGCTAAGCATGTTAACACATGCTTAACTAAGTTTAGAAAACATGTTTGGCATCAAAACAAACGGTTTTGATGCTCACGAGTAGTTTGGTTACAAAATACGCAAGAATGCGCATTTTGGCAGAAACTACGACTCGTCATTGAGCCTAGATAACGTGGTAATCATTAGGTTATAGTTACTACGGACTATAACCATCGTGATCACGCTCACGTTATGAAGTTCCAATGAACTTCGTGTTGACCATAGGCTGGTTACGCAGAAAGTCAAACAAAACGTTGGCTTTCGGACTCGAAAAGCGAATAAAAGAATGAAAGAGCACTTACGAAGGGTCCACGAAAGCTAATCTCGATCCAGGAGCTCAGGTATGAAGCAAAGGCCTCAACTTAGAGCTTTAGATTAGATTTTGTGGGTTTTTAACCAAAGGGGGGGGGGTATTTATAGGAAAAGTAAAGCCGTTAGGATCGTTTCTTGAATATCATGCCACGATCCAAACCGTACACTTGTCGCAAAGTTGTAGTGCCTTATTTTGCCCCCACCATAGGAATTCGACACGTGTCGTTGCCCTTTGGGTGATCGAAAGGCCAATGCAAGTGGATCAAACATTGAATCTGGTCTGCATGTCTGATGCAGCCCGCGTCAGGATTCACACAAGGCTCAGGCGGGCCGCCTGACCTTGTCTGATCCGCACAAACTTTCAGAATTTGCAGTTTTGGTCCCTGTTGCATGTTTAAGCCATTTCCGACACTTCTAAGGCCCGTAAAGCCAACTTTAAGGCCCTAAAATGATGCCTAAACATTGTGGACATGAAACATGCTCAAAAATATGTCAGATGTTGGTTCGTCTGGCCGTACGATCGCGATGTTCGGTTAATTACGACGGAATGCGCATAAGCGCGAAAAACGATCCAAATGATGCGACGAATGGATTTTTCTTATGCCAAAAACTAAAATAAATTATTTTAGTGCTTACATAAATTTTTGGATGTCCGGATTTATTCAGAACGTAAGTTATGCGCGAAAGTGCAAACTTGTGCACTTTTTGATACTTTTAGCCCCTGAATGTTCCAAAAGTTTGTTTTAGCATACCAAACACCTCAAAGTCTATTTCTAAGCTATGGATAGGATATTTATGGTATGTTTAACTTATGGACATGTTCCGGAATGTTCGTTACAGTTCAAATTGGCATACTTTCGCAGTTTGTCAAGTTTAGTCCCTGTAAGCGAATTAACTTGTTTTTGCCATACCAAAGCCTTCAAAACTTATTTCTAAGTTATGTAAAGGTTATCTAAGGTATGTTAAGTATATGTTGATGTTCCGGAGTATTTATCGCATTTAAACTGAGTACGTTTACGCACCAGTTTGCGTATAATTCTCCAGAAAGCTATATAAGGTTTGAAATTGAACAAGAATTGATATGTGCAAAAGATACACATATTTATACAAGATCCCAAGTATGAAATACAATATTTCGTCGGCTTGGTATTTGTTTGATGGTCGCGGTGACACAGGTGTCAAAGTCTCCCCTACTTTAGGAAATTTCGTCCCGAAATTTATTCGTAGGAGTCTATTTGTGACTCTGCCAAATAACCATCAGCGATATGCAAGGCGATATCCTGTCATTTCCTTAACGGAGACTCTTCAGAAATGAAAATGAAGGAAAAATCAGGGATATTCATTTCCCTTCGATGGAAAATTTTCAGAAACGAAAATGCACAGAATGAGTCATTTTCCTTAATGGGTATCCTTTAGAAACGAAAATGCACGGAATGAGTCCTTTTCCTTAATGGGTATCCTTTAGAAATGAAAATGAACGGAATGAGTCATTTTCATAATGGGTATCCTTTAGAAACGAAAATGCACGGAATGAGTCATTTTTCCTTAATGGGTATCCTTTAGAAACGAAAATGAACGGAATGAGTCATTTTCCTTAATGGGTATCCTTTAGAAACGAAAATGAACGGAATGAGTTATTTTCCTTAATGGGTATCCTTTAGAAATGAAAATGAACGGAATGAGTCATTTTCCTTAATGGGTATCCTTTAGAAACGAAAATGCATGGAATGAGTCATTTTCCTTAATGGGTATTCTTTAGAAACGAAAATGAACGGAATGAGTCATTTTCCTTAATGGGTATCCTTTAGAAACGAAAATGAATGGAACGAGTCATTTTCCACAGTTCCTTCAGAAACGAAAATGAACGGAAGGAGTCATTTTCCACAATTTCTTCAGAAACGAAAATGAACGGAACGAGTCATTTTCCACAATTTCTTTAGAAACGAAAATGAACGGAACGAGTCATTTTCCACAATTTCTTCAGAAACGAAAATGAATAGGGTTAACTCTAGATACACGACAAAACTTGCTGTGGTTTCTGTGCACTAAATTCCATAATTATGTACGCATCCATAATTACGTAATTCCTTACACAGTCCGCACAGTTTGTTTTGTAATGTTTTGGGGACGAATATCAAACTTGTGATGAGGGTGACTAGACTACCATAGGGTCCTTTTAGTTAGATCGACAGATGATCTTTTTAACTAGGCCACCAAGGAGTCCTTTCAGCTATATCATCACATGATATTCCTAACTAGATTTTTGGATCAATCTGTTTAACTAGACCACTCAAGGGGTTTAATTATGGAATAGTACAATATAATCCAAGGGTCTTTACTATCACGTAAAAGCCCATTGAGGATTTAATATAGTACCTTTGGATATCCTACTATGAATCCCTTATACGAATGATATGGAAGATTCTACGAGGATTTGGATAACAAAAACTTGGATTTCACCAAAAACATAAAAGGGAACACATAAGCACAAAGTCACATAATTGTTTAACTGGATTATAATTTGTTATTAACTTGTTATTGATTGAATACGGACATGGGAACCAGTAGATGGACTTCAATGTCCCCTGGGATCTATCTAAAAAGATAGGAAGATCTTCCAAAAATTCGATTTTTGTTTCCAAAGAAACATAATATTCGAATTAAGGAACACATCAATTTTTGAATTTATGGAAATACCCTTAGGTACCCTATTAAGGATTTATAGTGGTACTTGCGTATTCGTCCAGTGTTGTAACTTGCGCCTTGTACTTCGTTTTCCTTAGAAGAAACGAGTACTTAGGAACTTCATGGAAACGCAAGATATCATAACATGGAAAAAATTTGGGTGGTAGTTTGCTTTTCAAGGAATATGATTCCTTAATTATCGGTATTGTAAGGGATATGTTCTTTATACATACAACCTCATAAATACATTGCAATGTAAATAAAAGATTTATTTATAAACAATGATAACAACTGTTTCATGGACCTTGACAACAAAAGAAAATAATACACAAGACATGATTATTTCTAAAGGGTGTTGTCTTCTAGTCGGTTAGATGCTCATCACTGTGCTGGATTAGCATTAGCAAGCTTTGGGCAATTTCTTCGGAAATGACCCATCTCGCCACAATTGTAGCAAGAACCTGGTGGAAAGCGAGCTTGAGCGGGATTGTTGTCAGCTTGATTTGGTGCAACTGCAGCTCGGCAAACCTTTGCTGTGTGACCTTTAAGTCCACAAATCTGGCATTCGCGGCACTTCACCCTAGCATGATGATGAAGGTTACATTGGTCGCACAAGGGTGAAGTTCCATTGTATGGCTTCCTAGCAGGGGGTTGAGCTGGTTGGTTGGGGACGGCTTGATCATTGTGAGTAACCATGGCGAAGTTCTGAGAAGCCTTTCGCTTCTTTGACTTCTTAGGGGACCCAGTCTGTTCATCCATGGTCTTTGATTCCTCAATTGGTTTCGATTCCTCGACCGGTTTCTTGTCACCCTTTCGGAAAATCTTACGTTTCCTGATCTGAGATTCAGTCAAGGTTGCAGATAGCTCAATGGCATGTCTAACTGTAGTAGGGTTGCTACCAGTCACAATGTCCTGAACTGAGTCAGGGAGGCCATCAATGTATTTTTCGATCGCCTTATCCAAAGGCGTAACCATGGAAGGACACAACAGGCTCAGCTCCTCATATCGATCAGTGTATGCTCGATGTTCGCCGCTGTCTTGCTTAAGATCGTCGAATTCCCTTTCTAAGGCCCTGATCTCGTGACGAGGACAGAATTCCTTCATCATCAGTGCTCGAAGTTCTTCCCATGTTTGAGCCAGTGCCACTTCGGCACCCCTATCTCTCATCACACCGTTCCACCATGTCAAAGCTCGTTTCTCAAAGACGCTAGATGCGAATTCTACCTTTCGCTCGTTTGGACATTGAACATGTCTGAAGGTGCTCTCTAAACTCTCGAACCATTGCAGAAGTGCAGTCGCTCCTTGAGACCCAGAAAACTTTGATGGCTTAGCTGAGTTGAACGTCTTGAAGTTGCAGGGGGCATGATTGTTGTTGTTGGCTTGGTTCCACTGAGCAAAGAGGTTTGGGAATTGAGCAGCCATTTGCTGCGCAATGATCCCTGCCAGTTCGGCAGTTGCTATCTGGTTTTCGCGTCGAGGAGGCATTCTAAAAGAGATACAAGAAAGAAAACAAATGAAATGGCATTGGGTAAGAATAGGATGTTACAATTACCGGCCATAATCGTGGTTGATGGTCATTTGTTTGAATCCACGAAGCAAACAAACAACACCAAGGCTGAATCATAGTAAATAGATCCTCATAGTGTATCGCGAAGACATGCTCGCCTATAAGTGGACACTCACCCCAAGAGTTCCCAGGTAAGAGTGACTGGTCCGATTATGTGGATTTGTACGAACACTCTAGCCTTAGACAGAAGACCCAGGGTACAGGCATTCACTCTTCCAGTTTGCACGTGTTCACACTATTTCGGGCCCAAAACTTTGACGAGAGTTTTGAAAATTCAAAGGGGTTCAAAACCTTATAACAGAGGGTTCAAAACCTAGTAATCAATCATCCTGGAACAGATGATTAGTTTTTCAAAGCGGTTTTGAAATTTATGTTCTTGTTGTGGTCATCGCCTAAGGATAGGTGACGGTATTGTTTTATGAGTAAACACAAGTAAACTCGCGTTAGGATCCTAGGAAGGTTATAGACTAGGTCAAAGCATTACTAATAACCTAATTCCCTATAACCATTGGCTTTGATACCAACTTTTCTGTCACACCCCGACCACGTAGAACATACAAAACGTGGCGGAAACGTCGAGGAGTGTTGTAACAGAATCAATTGTTTCAAATCCATGGCAACTGAAGTTTCGTTTTATTAATCAAACATGAATGTTTACATTGTTTAAACAAGAACCAAAGAGTACATAACATAAATTAACTAGTTCTTGTCTCGTTTTAAGGCACTAAGGCACAGGTCCGCCTAAGTATGTCTTGATAAGTCCTATGCATTATCTCTTGAAAACACATGTGAAAATAGGTACGTCAGCATAAAAATGCCTGTGAGATACATTGGTTTTGTGAAAACGGAATTCATGACTTATGTTTGAGAAAATGTTTAGTCATGAACCTTGTAATTTGCTTTGTCTTGTAAATCATTTGAAAAACGATAAGATCAGATGATTTGTATAAATAAGAGAACACTGTTTGGTTAAACGGATAACCATGTAAAATGTGTTTGTATAAGGTAGGTCGTTTGTAAATCAATGTCTCGTGAAAAGTGTGTTATTGTATAAGATGTTATATGTCTCAAATTGAAATGATTCAAATAGCGCTGCGATTTGTAGTACCATACAAACACTTATATATAGGAAGTACCAGCGGCGTATCCACCATGCTTGTATCATATTACACACGCCTCGTTACTTAGATCACTTGCTCAAACCAAACCATCAAGATGAAGTGTTTAACAATTGTAGAAATGTTCATGTATAGTCAAATGTCTATTGTCAAATGTAAATCATGTCAACAGATACAACTGGTTCACACGGTTCAGTGGTTACGAACGGTTCATATAATCAAAAGGGTTTAGACGGTTCACATAGTCAAATGGTTACAATGGTTCAAAATGTAGTATAATGTGTTCATATGCTGGATGAGCATATGCAACAGAAATGCAATGTAGAATAATGTACTACGTATGCACACAATGGGCGTACGTAGCATGAAATGTAATGTGGAACAATGTACTAAGTACGCACACAATGGGCATACATAGCATGAAACGTAATGTAAAGCAATGTACTAAGTACGCACACAATGGGCATACATAGCATGAAATGTAATGTAAAACCATGTACTAAGTACGCACACAATGGGCATACATAGCATGAGATGTAATGAAATCATGTACTATAATGTACTAACGAATATAGCAGGTATATGATGTGAAAACATGGAAAGCATGAAAGTAACAAGTAGGCACATGCGTTTCACCCCAAAACAGTTTGGAAAACAGTAAAAGATGGGGTTCAATGTACTCACCTGAGATTGCTTTGAAGTTCTTGTATAATAACCAAATAATGCTAGAGATCACGGAATATCAAACGACACCTAATAGGTAGCTATGTTAATATACCGGACCTAAATCGGAGGATCGGATAGTATGCGAGTTCGTAAACCAAACGAGTATGGAGGCTCGTGTAATATGGTTTAACAAAGCCTACATACTAAAATGAAACCTAACCTAAGTGCTTACGACCCATTACGACCCGTTTAGGTAGCTTATGCTACCTTAACGCGTCGTTCGCGTAGAACGCGTTTGGAACGCCTAACATCGTGACCATAAGGTATAACCTCGGAAGGTTATAGCTATGGTCACCTAATGTGTTTGGTCGGATCCTAATGATCGACCAAATGGGTTGGGTTCGAAAGTATAAGCGATGGTTTAGATCGCTTACCTTACGACCCTATATAAGCACTTAACTAAAAGTGACGAGCTAAGCATGTTAACACATCCTTAACTAAGTTTAGAAAACAGGTTTGGCATCAAAACAAACGGTTTTGATGCTCACGAGTAGTTTGGTTACAAAATACGCAAGAATGCGCATTTTGGCCGAAACTACGACTCGTCACTGAGCCTAGATAACGTGGTAATCAGTAGGTTATAGTTACTACGGACTATAACCATCGTGATCACGCTCACGTTATGAAGTTCCAATGAACTTCGTGTTGACCATAGGCTGGTTACGCAGAAAGTCAAACAAAACGTCGACTTTCGGACTCGAAAAGCGAATAAAAGAACGAAAGAGCACTTACGAAGGGTCCCCGAAAGCTAATCTCGATCCAGGAGCTCAGGTATGAAGCAAAGGCCTCAACTTAGAGCTTTAGATCAGATTTTGTGGGTTTTTAACCAAAAGGGGGGGCTATTTATAGGAAAAGTAAAGCCGTTAGGATCGTTTCTTGAATATCGTGCCACGATCCAAGCCGTACACTTGTCGCAAAGTTGTGGTGCCTTATTTTGCCCCCACCATAGGAATTCGACACGTGTCGTTGCCCTTTGGGTGATCGAAAGGCCAATGCAAGTGGACCAAACTTTGAATCTGGTCTGCATGTCTGATGCGGCCCGCGTCAGGATTCACACAAGGCTCAGGCGGGCCGCCTGGCCTTGTCTGATCCGCACAAACTTTCAGAATTTGTAGTTTTGGTCCCTGTTGCATGTTTAAGCCATTTCCGACACTTCTAAGGCCCGTAAAGCCAACTTTAAGGCCCTAAAATGATGCCTAAACATTGTGGACATGAAACATGCTAAAAAATATGTCGGATGTTGGTTCGTTTGGCCGTACGATCGCGATGTTCGGTTAATTACGACGGAATGCGCATAAGCGCGAAAAACGATCCAAATGACGCGATGAATGGATTTTTCTTATGCCAAACACTAAAATAAACTATTTTATTGCTTACATAAATTTTTGGATGTCCGGATGTATTCAGAACGTAAGTTATGCGCGAAAGTGCAAACTTGTGCACTTTTTGACACTTTTAGCCCCTGAATGTTCCAAAAGTTTGTTTTAGCATACCAAACACCTCAAAGCCTATTTCTAAGCTATGCAGAGGATATTTATGGTATGTTTAACTTATGGACATGTTCCGGAATGTTCGTTACAGTTCAAATTGGCATACTTTCGTAGTTTGTCAAGTTTAGTCCCTGTAAGCGAATTAACTTGTTTTTGCCATACCAAAGCCTTCAAAACTTATTTCTAAGTTATGTAAAGGTTATCTAAGGTATGTTAAGTATATGTTGATGTTCCGGAGTATTTATTGCATTTAAACTGAGTACGTTTACGCACCAGTTTGCGTATAAATCTCCAGAAAGCGATATAAGGTTTGAAATTGAACAAGAATTGATATGTGCAAAAGATACACATATTTATACAAGATCCCAAGTATGAAATACAATATTTCATCGGCTTGGTATTTGTTTGATGGTCGCGATGACACAGGTGTCACATCCAGGATATTAAGGAAGAATTTGATATCCTGGACCAGTATAACATGAAATTGAATCCTGCTAAGTGCCATTTTGGAGTGGGGGTAGGAAAGTTTCTAGGATACATGGTAATTAAAAGGGGGATAGCAGCAAGCCCGGAGCAGATTAAAGCCATCTTAGATATCAAGTCACCTTCAAATATGAAGGATGTTTAACGATTAACGGGGCAAGTAGCAGCATTGAACAGATTTATCTCGAGATCCTCAGAAAAATGCAAGGAATTTTATGATATCCTGAAGAAGAATAAGAAATTCGAATGGGGAGAGAAGCATGAAGAAGCCTTGCAGGATTTGAAGCAGTATCTCTCAACCGCACCTCTACTAATGAAGCCTGAGGATGGTGAACCATTATCCCTGTATCTTGCGGTATCAGGGAACGCAGTAAGTGCTGTCCTTGTAAAGGTTCATGAAGGTCAGCAGTATCCTATTTATTATGTCAGTAAAAGTTTATTAGATGCTGAAACTAGATATTCTCATTTAGAGAAATTGATATTAGCCCTAGTTATGGCATCAACAAAACTTAGACACTATTTTGAAACACATAGGATTCATGTTAAAACCAACTATCCTGTTAAAAATGTGCTTAGGAAACCTGAGATGTCAGGTAGAATGGCTAAATGGCCAGTGAAATTAAGTGTCTATGATCTAGTATATGAGCCTAGAAATGCCATAAAGTCTCAAGCTTTAGCTGACATTGTGGCTGATTTCATTAGTGATATACAGAATGAAGTAGACCTAGAAGTACAACAGCTCGGAGAAAACTTAGAATCCTGGATGTTATATACTAATGGTGCATCTAATGCAAGAGGTGTAGGTTTAGGTATACTACTAAAATCGCCACAGGGGGACATATTACCCCATGCTATTAGATGTGAGTTTCCTGCCACTAATAATGAAGCAGAATATGAAGCTTTAATTGCAGGATTAGAATTAGCTAAAAGCATGAATATCAAGAGTTTGCAAGTATATGTTGATTCTTTGTTAATTACTAATCATTTTAACGGATCCTATGCAGTTAAAGGTGAGAAGCTAATCGAGTACCTCAAAATTCTTAAAAAATTAGCAGGATATTTCGATATTTTTACACTTGAACAGGTACCAAGAGAGGATAACGCTGAAGCTGATGCCTTGGCGAATTTGGGATCATCAGCCAGGATACCAGAAGGGACCCAAATACCAATATTGCATATCCTATATCCTGCGACGAATCCTCAAGATAAGGAAGTAGTAAGCATTCAGGATCCTGGTGCTGAATATCCTGAAGAGGATCCTAAATCCTGGACGGCTCCAATCATAAGATATCTCAAGGAAGGACACACCCCAAAGGATGAGAATCCTAAGGCCTTTAGAATGAAGGTATCACGATTCACTATTATAAATAATATTTTGTATAAGAAATCTCTTGCAGAACCATATCTGAGGTGCTTGGAGGATCCCAAAACTAAAGAAGTGCTTCAGGATATACACGAAGGGGATTGTGGTAACCATACTAGGGGCAGGTCGTTATTCTCAAAAGTATTAAGAATAGGATATTATTGGCCTACCATGAGGAAGGATGCTGCAGAATATGCTCGAAGGTGTGACGCATGTTAAAAACATAGGAAGGATGCTATGCACATTTATTGGCCATCTGTTTTTATGTTGCCGATTCGTATTGTTCTTGAGCTTGAAGCATGTATGCGTAATTTCCTATGGTCACAAGAGAGTTCGTATTCTAAAGGTAAATCAAAAGTTTCTTGGAAAACCGTTTGTACTCCGAAGTATGAAGGAGGGTTGGGAATTAGACGAATAGGGGATATGAATAAGGCTCTTATGTCTTATCATATTTGGAGCATCGTTTCTAAGAGGGACTCTTTATGGGTGGAGTGGGTGCACAGTTACAGGTTAAAAGGCAAGAGCTTCTGGATGTGCAAAACCCCAGCTAATTGTTATTGGTCTTGGAGAAAGCTTGTGCAACTGCGGCCTCTTATTAGAAATCATTTATGGTCGGAGTTAGGTAATGGCGCTAAAACTTCGGCTTGGTTTGATTACTGGAGTGATATAGGGCCGCTTGGTGATTTTATTTCGCCTAGAACCATTACCGATGCAGATTTTAAACTGGAAGATTCTGTGGCTAACATCTACTCGAATGGTTCTTGGGCGTGGCCTTTAGCTTGGAGAGATCTTTTTCCGGTTCTCTTTCAGTTAGATCAGGTTCAGTTAACTCCAATGAAACATGATAGATTGGTATGGAGAGAAGGTAATGATACTATGGAGTTCTCCTCTTCTTGTGTGTGGCACTCAGTTAGATACACGGGTCCGGAAGTGAATTGGTGTAGGATTGTTTGGTTTGCGCAGTCTATCCCTCATCATGCTTTTTTGATGTGGCTGGTCCTTAAAGGTAAACTTTTGACTCAAGATAAAATTCTAAAGTGGGATCTTTCGCGGAGGAAGAACATGAATATGATGTGTTGCATGTTATGTTATCCGAATTATGACTCTCACCCGCATTTATTTTTTGAATGCAATTATTCGGCTCAAGTTTGGTATAAAATTCGAAACAAGGTAAACATGGGTGATGTTAGTCCGAAATGGAATGAGATAGTGGATTGGTTGCTGGTTCGTGTTCGGTCTAAATCAGCTATGAACTATATTGCCAAAATTCTGGTTGCGGCTGCTGTGTACTTTATTTGGCAAGAAAGAAATGCTAGAACCTTTAAAAATCAGTTGAGACCTCCGGAGAAAATTAGTGAGATTATTTTAAATACGGCGATACAAGCTGATGGGAGCTAAACTAAGGAACACTTCAAGTGTGCGGAGACTTCTTGAAGAGTGGGATATTCGTGGGAAGCATGACGAAGATGATGGCGGTTGATTAGTCTTTTACTATCGCAGTTTTCTTGATATTAGTCTAGTTGTTTTTCTTTGCATTTCTTTTGGTTGATTCTGGTTTTTCCTTGTTTTACTTTCATGGGGCATGTCTCATGATTGAACTAGTGTAGGCATTCTACACTACTTGTTTTTTTTTGGTTTGTGAATATATAGAATCACCGGGGTAACCCTTTACCCAAAAAAAAAAACATAGTAATGTATTACACCAGCCTGCTGAACCACTGTATCCTATTGTTTTCCCTTGGCCATTCATGAAATGGGGAACGGATATAGTAGGAAAATTGCCAAAGGCTCCAGGAGGAAAGGTCTTCATGTTGGCAATGACTGATTATTTCTCTAAGTGGGTTGAAGCTGAAGCATTTGTTCCTTGGGCTAATATTGTGTGGTTTCCTCAAGCTATTCCTAGGCATTCGTTTGTCTTGTGGCTTCTTATAAAAAAGAAATTAAAGACTCAGGATGTTATGATGAGCTGGGCGTCCTCGGGGAATATGAACTTTAATCTAATGTGTTGTTCCTTATGTACGTCTGGTCCAGATTCTCACGAGCATCTCTTCTTTGAGTGCTCATATGCTTGTTGCATATGGCATGGTGTGCGAGATCTAGTGGATATGGGAACTATTGATTCATCTTGGGATGCGGTTTATAACCATTTACTTCAGCATGCGGATTCGAAGAAGGTTTTTCATATTGTGGGTCGGCTTGTGGTTGGTGCGGCGGTCTACTTTGTATGGCAAGAGAGGAACCAGCGGCTGTTTTCTAGTAAGAAGAGGAGTGCGAGCCAGCTAGTAGAGCTCATTCTAAACACGGTCCGGATGAAGATGCACTCTATGAAGTTCAAAAGATCAGTCCAAGCGACGAGAGTGTTACACTTATGGAGCTTACCGCGAGGGTTGTTGATAGACGATGATGATTGCGGCTAAGGGCTTGGTGTGTTTTTGGCATTGGTTTGTCCTTTGAGACTAGTTGTTTTCTTTGTTTGCTTTGTTGCTTGTTGGACTCAAATGTGGCATGTCATGTTTGAGAATTGGGGGTCCACGTTAGGCCCTCACTTGTTTTGTTTGTTTGTGTGAAATAAAATTTAACCGGGGTAACCCTTTACCCAAAAAAAAATCCTTCATTAAAAGGAATATCCTGACTAGATTTGGTGTACCAGCTGAGATAATTTGTGACAATGGATCTCAATTTATAAGTAAAAGGACTACTGACTTTTGCAAGAGTTGGGGAATCAAAATGATCACATCCACTCCAGTACATCCTCAAGTAAATGGACAAGCAGAATTCTCAAACAAGATAATTGTCAACAACCTGAAAAAGAGACTAGGAGCTAAAAAAGGAAGATGGGCAGAAGAACTACCCTTTGTTTTATGGGCTGATAGGACGACGGTGAAAAGTGCAACTGGCCAAACCTCGTTTTCCTTGGTATTTGGAGCAGAAGCGGTGATCCCGACAGAAATGGTAATACCTACAGCAAGATCCGGCCTCCGGGATCCTGAGCAGAATCCTGAAGTCCTATGGCAGGAATTGGATACTATTGATGAGACAAGAAACGCAGCAAGGCTAAGGATGGCAACATATCAATAGAGGATATCTAAAGCATATTACAAGAATATAAGGACTAGGAGGTTCCAGGTTGGAGATTGGGTATTGAGAAAGGATTTTCAGAATACTACTAATCCTGTAGATGGAAAGTTGGCTCCGAAATGGGAAGGACCCTACGAGATTGAACCGGAATCAGGAAAAGGAGCATACCGACTCAAGAATATGGAGGGGGTATGTTACCAAGATCCTGGAATGCTATACATTTAAAGCTCTATTTCAAGTGAGTTTGGAATTTAATTTCTAATTCAGGATGGTATGAATTCTATCTCTTTTAATATGTCTAATATTATTTATTATTTTGAACCCATTACTGACTTAAGCATCGGAGGGGTGTTAGCCAGGCTAGCACCCATCTTAGTTTTCAGTTGTTTTGCAGTATATGCTTCAGGATACAATCCCAGAATACACACTCAGGATACTTCAAAAGATTAGAGGATTGGCCCCCTCTCTCACGTTTAAGGGATCCTGATCACTTCAAAGGTTTAAAGGTATTCACCTTTCTCTCGAACTGGGTTTAAACACCCCGCCTGGAGCGCAAGTTATCCAGGGATAGTTCAAGGTGGCGGGACCAGTTCATGTAAAAGTGGCTGACAATTTCGTCACTGTTGGCTATATCCTGGATCCTTAAGGTATATGAGGATTGATCACCCTCTCTCACGAAAGGGTATTTTCATACTCTCTAAGGTTTAAAGGTTTTCACCTTTCTAAGTCTTGGAGTTTATACACTCCCGCCTGTAGCGCATGAAAATATGGGATTTTCCCCAGGATACTTATGGGATTTTCCCCGGAACACTAAGGATTTATCTCCAATATATTTTTGGGTTTTACCCCAGTAACACAAGAGCTGTCCATACCGTTAAAACTTGAATTCAAAAATTTTGTAAGTGTTCGAAGACTTCGTGCACAGGGGACGTTCCTCCTAAGGCGATTGTGCAAGGCTCAAAGAATCAAATTTGAACCTAGTATACTAAGTCTTTTTTTTTTGGGTAAAGGGTTACCCCGGTGATTCTATTATAGACAACTGCCAAATAAGTACAAGTAGTGAGGATGAGTTCCCCACTAGTTCATATACAGGACAGACCCCATATATGTAAGCAAAAACAAAGACAAATAAACCAAGGTACCACCTCAATCTAGCCTACTACAATCATGATAATGACTAACTAGCAGACAAACGAAAATAAAACAAACAAACGACGTCAATCGCCATCATCAAAAATGAAGTTGCTACCAACCGACAGCCCCTTAGCATGAAACAAAAGCCACCTATCCATTGGATAACTTTATGTGAGAGGTGCTTGCCCCTGTACTGGAAGACGTAGGACGTGTACCCGATGTCATAAACTCATTCATTTCATCATATACAACCTCTACCTCGTCATCATCAGACTCCTCATTTAGCTCACTTCCCCCTTTATATTTCCCCTGGAAGGAACCCCCATTCTCCCCAACAAACCCAAGAGCACTAAACGAATTGTGTGTTTGAACCTTGGACGAACTAGTGCACCGCGCATTCACGTAGGAAGAACTCACTGCCTTTTTCTTTTTATCCACAGGTCTATATTCAAATTTGGGCTTTTGATTGTTAACTTGAAAACCGCTCTTCTTTACATTCTTCTTTGTCTTGACTTCCATATAACCATCCTCATCTACTTTCGGACTGTTAGTAGGAGGTCTCACTATCGATCGAATGCATTTTGGACACTCCTCTGAGTCATGCCCAAATACACAACAGTGGGCACATCTCGGGGGTTTCTGTGACACCTGTGTCACTTCAGCCATCAAACAAATACCAAACCAATGAAATATTGTATTTCATACTTGGGATTTGTATAAACATGTGTATCATTTGCACATATCAATTCTTGTTCGATTTCGGGCTTTAGATCGCTTTCTGGAAGGTTATAAGCGCACTGATGCGTAAATATAACCCGTTTAATGCAACAAACACTCCGGAATAGTGACATAGGCTTAACATACCTTAAATAACCTTTACATAACTTAGAAATAAGTTTTGGAAGGTTTGGTGTGCCGAAATCAAGTTTATTCGCTTACAGGGACTAAATTCGACAAACTGCAAAAGTATGTCGATTCGTACTGTAACGAACATTCTGGAACTTGATCATAAGTTAAACATACCCTAAATATCCTTTACATAGCTTAGAAATAGGCTTTGAGGGGTTCGATATGCTAAAATAAACTTATTTGATCAATAGAGACTAAAAGCGTCAAAAGTGCATAAGTTTGCATTTTCGCGCATATCTTTCGTCCTGAATATATCCGGACATCCAAAAATTTATGTAATCATTAAAATATTTTATTTTAGTGATTGGCATAATAAAATTCATTCGTCGCGTAATTTGGATCGTTTTTGCGTTCATTACGATTTCCGTCGTAATTAACCGAACAACGCAACCGTACGACCAAACAAACCGACATCCAAGAAGTTTTTGAGAATATTTTAAGTTCCCTATACTTTAACTTTGTTTTAGAGCCTTGAAATGGGGTTAACGGGGCTTAAAAGTGCAAAACAATCAAGTTTTACAAGTGCAGGGACCATTTTTGAAATTTCTGGCAGATACATTGAACCTGGTCCATATTTGAGATATGATGGTTTGAACCCATGGTTTTAAAATACCATGGGCTGGTAATTAATGGTTTATAAAATACTATGGGCCATTCTAGGGGTGCCCATGGTATTACAAAACCATGGGCACATGTGTACGGTTGAGACTAAATCACGTTTTTCGACGAACGATCTTAACGGTTCAAGGAAATCTATAAATACCCCTCACCTATTTCATTCTTCCTCACATTTGAATCTGATTCTACACTCTCTAAGTGGAAGTATATGCTTCCTACTTGAGAGTGAGTCGGGTTCGAATCTTGTGGGGACCTTCTGTAAGTATTCTTTCGCGTTTTTCATTCGTTTTAGCGTTAAAGTCAAACTGCGTTTGACTTTCTGCATTAACCAGTTTATGGTCAATGCGAAGTTCGTTTGAACTTCATAACATGAGCATAATCACGATGGTTATAGTCCCTAGTGACTATACCTACTGATTTCCACGTTATCTAGGCTCAGTGACGAGTCGTAGTTTCGGCCAAAATGCGTTTGTAACCAAACTACTCTAGGGTAACCAAACTACTCTAGGGTATCAAAACCGTTTGTTTTGATACCAAACCTGTTTTCTAACTTTACTAAACATGTTCTAGCATGTTTAGCTCGTCGCTTTTAGATTTGTGCCTGTTTAGGGTCGTAAAGGTAAGCGATCTAACCAATCGCTTATACTTTCGAACCCGACCCATTTGGTCGATCATTAGGATCCGACCAAACACTTTAGATGACCATAGTTGTATATGAAATAACCTTTTAAGGTTATACCTTATGGTCACGTCGTTTAAGTAGTTGTATGATAAGTAATTCTTATGCCTTAGGAAAATTACCAAAATGCCCTTTTTACGTATAAATTCATTTTAAGCATATGTAACCTAAGTTTTGACATCTAAACTGACTAGACAATAATATTAGACACGTTAAGGCATACATTACTTGTCATAGGACTAGTTAGGCGTTCCGAACGCGTTTTACGCGAACGACGCGTTAAAGTAGCGTAAGCTACCTAAACGGGTCGTAATGGGTCGTAAGCACTTAGGTTAGGTTTCATTTTAGTATGTGGGCTTTGATTAACCATATCATATGAGTTCCAATACTCATTTGGTTTACGAAACCTCATACTATCCAATCCCCCGATTTAGGTCCGGTTATTTATGTAGTTATCTATATAGGGTGCCGTTTGATTCCGTGATCCCTCTAGCTTTGCTTGGTTGTTGTTCAAGACTTCTAAGCACCCTCAAGTGAGTACATAGTCCCCTCTTTTACTGTTTTTCAAACATTTCGGGGTGAAACACATGTGCCTACTTGTTACTTTCATGCCTTCCATGTTTTCATACTATATACTTGCTATGTTCATTAGTACACTATTAGTACATGATTTCATGACATTTTCATGCTATGTATGTCATTTAGTGCATACTTAGTACATCGTTTTACATAGCATTTTCATGCTATGTATGTCATTTAGTGCATACTTAGTACATCGTTTTACATGACATTTTCATGCTATGTATGTCATTTAGTGCATACTTAGTACATCGTTTTACATGACATTTTATGCTATGTATGTTCATCATACTTGGTACATTTTCATTTCATCACATGCTTACATTTTGGGTATGACATTTGGTTTGTTTAAGTGGGACAATATACATTCATTAACATTAGCTACGCCGCTCGTTAGTAGGTAGTGGTACCATAGGAATTGACAACTCCCGTTCCTGACATCCTAGGTATGTTTGGATGGAAGGAATGACCGAATTCGATTTAAACATAAAAACCGATAGACCTTTAATTTGTTTAAAGGTTTATCACCACAGTCACAAGGCTTGGATGTATGCATTTTCACAATACCGCATAAATGTCCGTATTCATTGTAGCATGCATTTCCACAAAACATAACATTGATTTAAACCAAGTTTTACTTCAATACATTGTTTTGTGCATTTTTTACCTATGGTTTAGTTGATACATATATCACTTGCCATACATGACATTTTGTTTACACATTACATGATTGACATTTGACATATACATTTCATAAACATTTTGACATAAACATTTTGACATAGTTTTCACAAAGACATTTGACAAATGGTTTAGACATGGGCAATTTACATTGGTGGTTTGTTTGGGTAAGTGATTTGAGTAACGAGACGTGTGTAATGTGATACATGCATGGTGGATACGCTGCTGGTACTTCCTATATATAAGTGCTTGTATTATATTACATGTCGTAGCGTTATTTAAATCATTCAATTTGGACTTATACATTTTATACAAATAACATATTTTTCACAAGACATTGTTTTACAAAACAGTTTGTTTTATACAAATTCATTTTACTTGGTTATTCATTTAACCTTACATTATTCTTTTAAATATACATATCTATCATCGCTTTTCAAATGATTTATAAAACAAAACATTTTACAAGGATCATGACTGACTTTTTGTTAAACAACTTTTTCTAAACTTATAAGTCATGATGAACACGCAATAGTAATTTCTCTGGGCGATTTGGGCGATTTTGGGCGATCAGCTTTTCTCATCAAACCCTAATCGTATCAATCAATCTCTGGTCTCGGTTGATCTTGATTACTACCTAAGGATACCTAATCGTTCTTTAGGTTCCATTCAAGTGAAATCGAACTAACTTTCATGCACTAGGGTTTGCTGTTTCATTCTTGTTTCTGATCAATTCTGGTTAAGCGGCTGTTATTCATCATAAGGGTTTGCGAACTAGACTTGTTCAAAGTTGTAATCGGATTAGGGTTTCCGGAATTGTGAATTGCTGCTTGACGGCGCTAGGGTTTCCAGCGTGTAGGCGGCTACGATTTGTTTGTGTTGAATTCGGCTAGGGTTTGTTTCATTCAGCCGATTCCTTTGCTGAATTTTTTGTTGACGGAGAAGGCAACTAGGTTCATTGTTCAACAGTAATTCAGGTTTTTGACGGCTGCTAGGGTTTGTCAAATCTAGGATGGGTGATTTAAACGGCTCTGGTGGATATGTTAGTAGTTCTGGTGGAAATCAACAGGATCTTCGTGCGACACCGAGGGCAACGTTTGAAGAAATTGCAGCAAGGTTTAACATCATTGACGATCTCGCGGCTCAAACTGAACCCCGTAACGTTAACATAATTGATGAATTGATAAAGAATTCAGTTCCAATTGAAGCTGAAAACTTGCGGTCAGCAACTAGGGTTTCTGATTGGGAAGGGATTAAGCAAGCTACCAAGAGATATGCGCAAAAATTAGAATCCAATGTTGCTGCATTGGCAGGTCTGGGGGGAGTGAATTCATTGGCTGCACAAGGTTCACCACAGAATTCGGGGGCTGCAAACCCGGTCTCATTCGCTAGCGTTGTGAACACTGAAAAGGAGAAACTAAAGATTAATTTTCGGATGATGGAATCTAGCGAGTCGGTTGATGGTGCTGATGTGGTTATTCCATTGTCTTCGGTCAAGCAAGTCTCAGACAGGTATGCTAACACGTTGTATGGATATTTTCTGGGCAAACGGCTGGCTTTTCCTGTGGTGGATTATTTTGCAAAGAACAACTGGGTTAAATATGGTCTCTCTAGACTAATGATGAATGCAAACGGGTTCTTTTTCTTTAAATTCAAAACAAAGGAAGGGATGGATAAATTGGTGGAGGATGGGCCTTGGTTGATTAGAAATGTTCCGATAATCTTGAAGGAGTGGTCGGCCTCTGTCAAGTTGGAAAAAGAAGACATAAAGGCTATCCCTGTTTGGTTTAAGATGCATGAAGTGCCGTTAGCAGCATATACTGAGGACGGTCTTAGTTTGCTTGCTTCTAAGATAGGGGTGCCTAAGATGCTAGATTCATACACTGCTACAATGTGTGCTGAGTCATGGGGAAGAAGCAGTTATGCTAGAGCTCTCATTGAAATTCAAGCCGGGGCTGAATTAAAGAGGAGTGTTACAGTTGCAATCCCATCTTTACAGGGTAATGGTCACTCAATGGTGGAGGTGAAAATCGAATATGATTGGGAGCCTTTAAGGTGCTCTTCTTGTTGCGTGTTTGGTCATGAGGATAACTCGTGTCCAAAGAGGTCTCAGGTCGTTTCGAGTGGGGAATCTAGTAAGAAAATTGATGATTTTCAGGTTGTGGGTGCAAAGAAGAAGAAATCTACTAACCAAGGTCTTCACATGAAAAATCAGAAGCCTAAGGTAGTGTACAGACCAGTTGTAAACCCTAAACCAATCTCGTCCTTGAAGAAGCCGGTGAACAATCAGGTATCAACGTCAAACCCCTTTGATGCACTTAAGGATGATGATGGTGGACAGGGAGGTAGTACTGTGAGTCGTATAGAGAAGAAGGAGAAAAAGTCGAGTGACAGGCAGGATTCAGAAGAAGAGGAGGTCGAAGAAGTCTACAATGAAACTAGTGCTTTTATGACATCGGGTACTCATCCGTTCTCTTCAAAAGCAGGGGCAAGCACCTCTTCCACAAAATTCTCAAATGGATAGGCTGTTTTTGGTTCGTTTGAAGGGGTTGCCGGTTTGTGGCAACTTTATTTTTGATGATGGCGGTTGAGGATTTTGTTATTTGTTTTTTCCATTGTTTTGTCTACTAGATCATGATGTATAGTAGGCTAGGTTACGGGGTGTCATAGTTGTTTTGTTTTGCTGGGTCATACATATATGGGGCATGTCCTATATATGAACTAGTGTGGAACACATCCTCACTACTTGTACTTATTTGCGGTTGCATTTTAATAGAATCACCGGGGTAACCCTTTACCCAAAAAAAAACTTATAAGTCATGAATCCTAAATCAATAAAACCTATGTACTCACCGGCATTTTTATGCTGACGTACCTATTTTCACATGTGTTTCAGGAGATGATGCATAGGATTAATCAAGATACACATAGGCGGACTTGGGCCTTAGTGACAATAAAAGATGCAAGACTAGTTAATTATGTTATACTTATTTGTTTGTTAAGACATTGTAACTCTTTTAATCAATAAAACAATATTTCAATTTTCCATGTGTTATGAAACAATGATTCTGTTACAACACTCCCCGACGATTCCGCCACGTTTTGTTGTTTTACGTGGTCGGGGTGTGACAGTTTCCATTCATATTCCACACGAATAGTCTCATTGACATATTTGTTCTCATCCAACTCAGGAATAGCCATGGTTAGGACCTCTTTAAAGTCATGTTTAGCAGAGATATCAATGAGGGCCCTAGCATAGCTGCTTCGTCCCCAAGCCTCGTTGCACATATCAATAGTATACGAATCCAACCGCAAAGGAGAACCAATTTTAGATGCCAACATGCTTAACCCATCATCAGTATACGCCGCTAGAGGAACCTCATGCAATTTCACCCAAACCGCAACGTTTTTAATATCTTCTTTTTTAAGAGTGTTTGTAGGGGACCAAGTGTTGAGAAAAAGAGGTTTGTTCCGAATCAGCCAAGGACCCCCTTCAAGAACATTATTCATACCCTGTCTATCTTCAAACTTGAAGAAGAAAAACCCATTCGAATTCATCATAATTTTCTGAAAACCATGTTTTTTCCAATTTGTCTTCACAAAATATTCAACAACCGGATAAGCAATTCTATCCCCCAGGAAGTAACCATAAAGAGTATTTGCTAATCTGTTGTTAACCTGACGAACATAATCAATTAGTAAAACGACATCCACTCCTTCCAAGGAGACATCCGACTTTAGCGACCTAAAATTAATTTTAGGAGTTTGATCGGTCGACTCATTAGCATTCCTAGCTAAATTTTGATCATTCGAACCAGAATCCATGTTAACACCACCTTGGTCAGCTTGTTTTTTTGACACAACATTAGAATACGATTGAGAAGTAGCTCGAGGGATAGGACTAACATCATTCAACGGGAGCACAAAAGCTACCTTTCTTTTATCAAAAACCCTAGCATACTGCTGATTAGGAGAATCAGATTGATCATTAACCTGTTCATCATCATCTAAAGGCAGCATAAAGGTTACCTTCTTGGTCAGTTCAGAAACCCTCGTAGCTATATTTGACGTTAGTTTTCGCTGAAAGGGTTTTCCGTCAATATTCTTTATCTTCCTCGCAAAGACGTTTGCGTTGTCTGCATTTTGAACATCCATAAACACAGCCGCTAGTTTCAATTGCAGGAAAGCGATCAAAACCCTAGTGACGGATGAAAAACAGATTCGCTAAAACCGCTGCTAGTTTCAATCAGCGATTAAATAAATCAGCAATCGGAGAACCACTAGTTTCAGCCAAATAATCGGACAGCCACCGATTAAATAGATCAATCAGCGAAAGAAACCACTAGTTTCAGCCAAATACCAGCTTTTCCTTTTATTCCATCCCATACTTTAGAAGCATAATGACACTCAAAGAACAAATGTTCATGAGAGTCCGGTCCCGAGCTACACAAAGAACTACATAGTAGATTGAAATTTGTATTACCCGACAAGGCCCATAAGCTCATTACATCCTGCGTTTTCAATTTTTTGTGCACCAGAAGCCACATCAGAAAGGAGTGTCGAGGGATTGCTTGAGGGTACCACACCATATTCATCCAAGGAACCTTGGGTAGAGAATATCGAATGTCCTCCCAAACGGTAGACGGAGTGTAGTCCTCATCCTTTCCCGCCGTTGATCGCCAAAACAGTTTGTCTTGCACTAAATTCTTTAAAAGCATCGGCCGAACATTAAGAAGAATCGGAAATCTGTTGACCCACCAAATCGGCCAGCTCCAGATCCCATTATTATTTACCTCGGCAACCTTAGTGCTCAGGTTGAGGCCCGCGTTTGCTATCATTCTTGGCGTAATGAACATGCTTAGTGGGCAAACATCATCCCACTTGTCGAACCATGCCGAGGTTCTAGTGCCATCACCCAACTTAGACCATACATGGTTTTGAATAACCTGTCGAAGTCTTAGCATCTTCCTCCAAGTCCACATAACATTATTCTTCATTCCAAAAGTTTCTATTCTGAATACGATATGAGTGTATCCATTGAACCCATTGGGATTCTCTCTGTGTGATGATGCTCCAGACATGGGCCGTTATAAGAGCGTTATTCATGTCTATAATTCTTCGAATGCCCAAACCCCCTTCCCATTTCGGCAGACACACCTTTTTTTTTGGGTAAAGGGTTACCCCGGTGATTTTATATATTCACATCAAAAACAAACAAGTAGTGAGGTGAAATCCACACTAGTTCTTACATGAGACAGGCCCCACGTAAGTAAAAGCCAAAACAACGAAACCAACATAACAAAACAAGACACCTAGTCTAGCAACTAGCAAAAACAATAGCAACTAAGAACTGTCATCTAGCCTCCATCGTCGCTCACAGTATCTTCACCAATGCCCCAAACGCCTCGCAATCTAGCAACATTCGTACATTGCCTAAACTTAACCCCCATTAGTTTGTACCGGATAGTTTTAAGAATCGTGTCTCGTATCGTGTCCGGTGGTCTAGTTTGATTCCTGAATAATCTCGCATTACGCTCTTGCCAAATCACATAAGCCGTTGCTCCCACTAAGAGTTTGCTAACAAAGTGAGCCGCAGTCTTCGATCTCCTTCTAGCCTTGAGCCAACTAATGATCGAGCTCCACTTCTGATCCACGTTAGCCATACCAGCCTTCTCACGAACCATGATCCAAACTTTAGAAGAGAAACTACATTCAAAGAAAAGATGCTCGTGTGAATCAACGTTTTCGTAGCAAAGAAGGCAGCACATCATGTTCATATTTTTCCTCCTGGACAGATCCCACTGGAGAATAATGTCTTGAGTCAAAAGTTTACGACGCATGATCAACCACATTAAGAACGCATGTCTGGGAATGCATTGGGCAAACCACACAATATTCACCCAGTCTATATCTTGTTCCCTAGATCGACACGAGTGCCAAGCTATAGAGGACGAGAACTCTTTCATATCATCACCATCTTTCCAGCATAACCTGTCAATACTATTCGGTTGGAGCTGAATGGTATCCAGCTGATTCAAAAAAGGGAACCGATTCCTCCACTCTTGCGGCCAAGCCCAAGAACCGTGTAAGTGAACATCTGCAACTTTAGCATTTAGCATGAAACCTGCATTTGTAATCACCCGAGGCGAAATGTAATTAGCGAGAGGCCCAATTTGACTCCAAGAATCGTACCAGACCGATGTGTTTCTCCCATCCCCCAAGTCTGACCAAATATGATTTCTTAAGAAAGGCCTGATTTGAAGAAGCTTCCTCCATGACCAGCTACAATTCGTCACAATTTTACACGTCCAGAAATTGCACTGCTTTAAGCGATAAGAGTAAATCCAGGCCACCCATAATGAATCTTTCTTATTCAGAATGCTCCAGGCATGAGACGCCATAAGAGCCTTGTTAACATCTCCCACTCTACGAATACCAAGGCCACCTTCATATTTTGAGACACAAATAGCATTCCAAGCAACTTTAGCTTTCCCTCTATGAAACGAAGCTTCTTGAGACCATAAGAAATTTCGCATTTTAGCCTCCAACTCTTTAATGATACTAGCTGGCAATATAAACACGGAGGACCAATACACGTGGAGAGCCGACAAAACAGAAATAATAAGTTGTAATCTACCCGCGAAGGAGAGCAGTTTGTTTTTCCAGTTACCAATGCGCTTCTCCATCCTTTCAACCAAAACATTACAATCTTTCGCTAGGAGTCTAGTCGATATTAGGGGAACCCCTAAATATCTAACCGGCAAAAGACCCGCTTCAAACGGCATGACATTCAAGATAGCCTCTCTGACATGATCAGAAACATTACAGAAAAAAGCAGTGCTCTTCTGGATACTAGGGACCAATCCCGACATGTTTGTAAAAAGCGTGAGCGAATCCATAATAAAAGAAGCCGATTGAACATCTCCACGAGCAAACAGAAATAAATCATCTGCAAAACAGAGGTTAATAATACGCTGCTTTTCACATTTGTTATGGAATTTAAACGAAGAATCCACCCGAGAAGCATGCTGCAGAATGCAGGTTAGAATTTCCATGACAAGAGTGAAAAGATACGGAGATAACGGATCTCCTTGCCTCAATCCACGTCTACCCTTGAAGTAACCATGCACTTCCCCATTAACACAGAGAGAGTAAGCTGGTGTAGAAACACATGTCATAATCCAGTTTACAAACTTCGAATGGAAACCAAAACCAACGAGCACATCCTTGAGAAAACTCCAATGAACTGTGTCATAGGCTTTTTGAATATCAACTTTAAATGCACACCGGGGGGGACCATAGCTTCTATGATAATTGTGCATCAATTCTTGAGTGAGCAATATATTGTCCGAGATCTTCCTTCCCGGTATAAAGGCCGATTGGTTGATGCTAACAATTTGGTTCAAGTAACCCTTAATACGGTCCGCCACAATCTTGCTAATACATTTATAAACGACATTACAACAAGCAATGGGCCGATAATCCGTAACTGAAAGAGGAGTGGTCTTCTTTGGAATTAGAACAATAAGAGTATTATTCAACTCCCGAAGAAGCTTACCAGTATTGAAGAAATCAATTATGGCATTCGAGACGTCAACACCAATAATATCCCATGCACTCTTGAAAAACGCCGCTGAATACCCATCCGGACCAGGGGCTTTTTCATTCCCAATAGAAAACATGGCCAGCTTAACCTCTTGACTCGTGACCGGACGGATCATATGCAACGCATCAACTTCATTCAACTTGTTGGAAAACAGATCATGCGAAGGCCGAATAGCTATATCATCTTCACTTCCAAGGAATTTTTCATAATGAGCAACAATTGCCTTAGACACATTTTCGCCCTCAAACAGAATCCCTTCCGTATTAGTAATAACATCAATTCTGGTAGTATGATTTCTGCTCTTCAAGGAAGCATGAAAGAAAGCCGTATTAGCATCCCCCGCGCGAAGCCAATCTACTTTTGATTTTTGTTTTAAGAACCGTTCCTCATCTAGACAAGCCTCTTGAAAATCAGCCGATATCTTCATCTCTAGCTCACGAAGAACAACATTTAACGGGTTACTATCAATATCCCGCTGAACCGCATCCAACTTAGACCGGAGCTCCTCCACTTTCTTGTGCAGATTACCTTGCTGAAACAGAAGATCACGAAGCGGCTTCTTTAGCAATCGAAGCTTTTTCACCACTCGAAATTGCTGAACTCCTTCAATATTAGTCTCCCAAACCTTTTTAACTGCTTCAATAAAGCCGGGCTTATAAACCAAGAAATTTGCGAATTTGAACGGTCTATGTTTATTTTTATCCGGCAAAGGGATCTTTAGCAAACAAGGAGAGTGATCCGATATACGATACGGATGGAAAAACGCCACCGAATTGGGAAACATATCCACAAAGGGAATATTACCCATAATTCTGTCAATTTTCTTTAGCAACCCGGCTCCCTTTTTTGGTTTTTGTTCCACGTGTAATGCAAACCCGAGCTATTTATGTCAAACACCTCCAAATCCGAAATGCAATCTTGAAAATCTCTCATTCCAATCGAAATGTTTGAAGCTCCCATAGACTTATCATCTAGGTTGAGAGCTGAATTGAAATCGCCCAAAATAACCCAAGGTTTATTCCCCACAAGCACTTTATGCTTAGATAAATGATACCATAACTCCCTACGCGTAATATAGTAATTAGCTGCATAGACAACGGAACAAAAAAACACTTTCTTATCTTGCTTAAATACGAGTTGAAAATGCATAACCTGCGAAGACTGAGAAAGCAACACGACATCAAATATACCCGGGTCCCAGCCTACTATAATCCTCGTGCCCTTGTCACAACTGTTCCTATTCGTGGTCCACTCCCAACGACGAAAAACCAAAGAACAAACCTTATTAAGATTATCTACATTCACATGAGATTCCAGAATAGCACAAAACGACAACTTATTCTCCTTTACAATCTGTCGAACCTCTTGTTGTTTCAGAGGGCGGTTCAACCCCCTAATGTTCCAAGACGCTAGACTAATCATTAGAAACAGCTGAAAAAGGAGTGTTTGCCCCTTGTACTTTGTGCGTTCCTTCCATGAGGAATTCATCCATCTCGCTATAACCCTCCAACACCTCGTCTTCCACATAGTCTTCGTTTCCGCCCCCAACCGAAGTGCTACATTGACCTTTATCCACATCAACTACCTTAGTATCATTCAAAACCTCAAACGGGTTTCGAGTAGCAAATCTACCCCCCATCGGCTTGGATTTAGTCTCATCAGAACGTTTATTGCTGATCGGTCTATATTCGAATTTAGGCTTTGGTTTATTAATTTGGATACCTCCTTTCCTAGCAACCTTCTTTGAATGAACCCCTGAAAAACCATCCGCATCCACATTAACAACTTCCTTACCCTTCCGGCTCCCTTGCTTTACCGGCAGACACACCTTTTTCCAATTCACTTTGGCTTTACCTTTGATGTTATTTCCCTGAGACCAAAGAAAGTTCCTCATATTCATCAGAGCCAATGGTTGTTAGCAAACTAGATGTTTTCGGGGAAAATTCTAGACTTCAACCGAAGAATTTTGAGATTTAAGTCCAAAATTTGCGAAGCCAAATTTTTTTAATAAACATGGAGATTTTATCATGTATGAAAACCATTGTGTGTTTATGTGCATTCGTGACTATCTGTTTTTTGGGTAAGGGGTTACCCCGGTGATATTATAACATATCAAAAAAAACAAGTAGAAGGCTAAGAATACCCCCTAGTTCTCTGAGTGACATACCACAACAGAGTTCAACTGATAAAAACAACCAAAAGAAAACCAATTACATGAAAACAAGAACAAACATTGGTCTTCAATCTTCATCCAAGAATTCTTCCTTTTCCATCTTCCACTCTTCCAAAAAGCGTTTGACATTTGAATTTTGCTTGTATTTGAATGAGATCAACTTTGTTCTTACCGTGCTAATAACAATGTCGGCCGTCTTCTTTGGAGGTCTCAATCGATTACTAAAAAATCTAGCGTTTCGTTCACTCCAAATGACATATGCTACAGCCGCCACTACCAATCTTCCAGCCACCGAAACAACCGTCTTCGACTTAGCCCTGGAAATCAGCCACTCCGAAATGTCTTCCCATGAATCCATAATCATATCCATGTCTACTTTCTGTCGAACCTTATGCCATACTGATGACGAGTATGGGCATTCAAAAAACAAGTGCTCATGAGTTTCTAATCCAGCGTGACATAACAAGCAACACATCAGATTCATAGAGCCCGTAACTACATGATTCCACCTCATAATCCTGTCTTGAGTCCAAAGTTTCTTTTTAAATATAAGCCAACACATGAACGAATGTTTAGGTATATTGTACGAAGACCAAACAACCTTCGACCACAGAATCGGCTGGTCACGGATCCGGATAGTATCCCACACTTCTCTAGACGTGAATGGAACAAGCTTTTCTTCAGAATTCTTCCATAACACCCTATCTTGCATGTTAGTTAGCGTTAACGGCTGAAGTTGGAACAATGTCGGATATTGACTCCTCCAATCTTCCGGCCAATCCCATCGACCATCAATAAAAGCTTCCGTTACTTTTGACTTAACTGTAAACCTATATCGAGCCAATTGGCGAGGAGTAACAACATGATATAACAGGCATTCATTCGACCATTTATCAAACCACAAATAAGTATTTTGACCATTACCAATCTTTTTCCACAAGTGATCCCGAAAAACATCCCTGCACTTCATTAATCTTTTCCATCCCCATGTTGAACTGGGTTGAATCAGAATGTCCCAGAGACTACGACCACGAAGTCTATATAAAGACACCCATTTAGTCCATAACGAATCCCTGCCAGATACAATGCTATAAATGTGATAAGCCATCAGCGTCTTGTTAACATCCGATATCCGTCTAATGCCTAAACCCCCTTCACTTTTTGGAAGACAAACCTCTCTCCATGGCACTTTTGCTCTCCCCTTCGAACCCATGCCCTGGCCCCAAAGAAAACTTTTCATCTTGCATTCCAATTCTTTTATGATACTAACCGGCAGAATAAAAACTGAAGCCCAATAAACATGAATAGAGGATAGAACCGAAAGAATCAGCTGAAGTCTGCCCGCAAATGATAAAAACCTGTTTTTCTAGTCATTAATACGATTAGACATACGCTCCACCAGAACTTTACAATCTTTTATTAAAAGACGCGAGGCAAGCAACGGAACACCCAAGTATCTAATAGGAAGTTTGCCTTCATCAAATGGAACCAAACTCGAGATCCTTGTCCTCGTCAAAACCGGCACATTACAATAAAAAATGGTACTTTTTGCATTGCTAGGCACTAAACCAGAAGCTTCCTCAAATTGTTTCAAGGAACGCATAACAACCTTTACCGAGCCAACATCACCTCTAGCAAATAAGAAAAGATCATCAGCAAAACAAACATTGATTATCATTTGCTTCTCACATTTATTATGAAACCTAAAAGATGAATCCAATTCAGCGGCTTTATTGAGAATCAACGTTAAGATTTCCATGACCATAGTGAACAAATATGGAGACATAGGGTCCCCCTGACGCAACCCCCGCTTCCCTTTGAAATACCCGTGAACATTACCGTTTACACTTACAGAGAATGAAGTAGTTGTGATACACTCCATAATCCATAAGATAAAACGCTGATTAAAGCCAAAACCATGCAATACATCCCGTAAAAATCTCCAGTCAACCGTATCGTAAGCTTTCTGAATGTCTACTTTCATAGCACATCTAGGCGGCCCACTTTGACGATGATAATTATGCATAAGTTCTTGAGTCAGCATAACATTATCCGAAATCCTCCTTCCTGGAACAAACGCCGATTGATTTTCACTTATAATGCCCTTTAAGCCTTCAAGAATCCTAGCCGTAAGAATCTTGCTAATGGCTTTATACACCACATTACAACACGATATCGACCTATAATCAGTGACCACTTCCGGAGTAGTAACCTTAGGTATGAGAGCTAAAAACGTGTGATTTATCTCCCTAAGTAATCTCCCCGATTCAAAAAAATCAATAATAGCAACTTTTACCTCATTTCCAACAATAGACCAGGATTTTTTAAAGAACTCTGACGTGTACCCATCCGGGCCCGGAGCCTTGTTTTCATTGATTGAGAAGACAGCCGCTTTTACTTCTTCCGGAGTCACTTGTCTACACATATATTCCGCCACAGAAGGGTTAATAGTAGCCGGGAATATGTCTCGATCAACTCGGTTTGCCATGCTCCCATCCGAACCCAAAAAAATTCTAAAGTGATTGACTAGCGCCGTTGAAACTTCATTCCCTTCATACACATTTCCAGAGATATCTTTAATAACATTTATTTTATTAACATGATTACGACATTTTACCACATTATGAAAAAACGCTGTATTCGAATCTCCAGCTTCAAGCTATTTCTGTTTAGCCTTCTGTTTTAGAAACCTCTCTTCATCTAACGTAGCCTCCAAGTATTTCTTCACACAAATCGACTCAGCTTCTTTAATTTTTAAGTTGAAAGGATCCGCATCCAATATACTCTGCAATGACTCCATTTCCGCTTTCAATTCAGTCACCTTTTTATGAATGTTACCTTGTGTCATAAGAAGCAGTCGTAAAGGACGTTTCAGCCCTCTTAGCTTCTTGACTACACGAAACATCAGAACCCCCATAACCTCCATAGCCCATCCATTCGTAACCACATCCAAAAACTCCTTCTTATGAGCCAATAGGTTAGTAAACTTGAATGGCTTAGGTTTATTCTTTTCGGCCTCAATAATTTTAAGCAAAGCTGGAGAATGATCCGAGATTCCATTAGGCAAGAACACCCCATAAGCATCCACAAACCTATCCACAAAACTGACATTCACCAAAATTCTGTCCAATTTCTTTCTAATTCCAATCCCCTTCTTTGGGCACTGACTCCAAGTGTAATGCATGCCATGAGCTCGAACGTCAAATACTTCAAGATAATTAACACATTCAATAAAATCCTTCATAGCACTATTCACATTCGATGACCCCATACACGTATCATCTAAATTCAGCACAACATTAAAATCCCCCATGATCACCCACGGGTTCAACTGAGCCGGTCCTTTATGCATTTTCAGCGACTCCCATAGCTGTTTCCTTTCTTTTTCATTATTACTAGCATAAACAAAAGAGACATTTACCATAGCATTGTCTTTTTTGAACCGGACTTGTACATGAACAACTTGATTAGTAGCGTGCAGAACTACTAACTCTACATTATCCATATTCCATCCAACAATAACTCGCGTACCTTTATCACACAAATTACCATTCGATGTCCAATCCTAATTATTAAACACCTTTTTACACACCTTTTCCAAATTAGCAACCTGAACATCCAATATCGCTAAAACTTGCAAGCCATTATCCGTTACAAATTTTTTAACCTCCTTTTGTTTGAGGGTGTGGTTCAAACCCCTCACATTCCAAGCCGCAACACTATCCATTAATAACCTCCTGATCAGGTGTGCTTGCACCTGTATTATTTAAGTTACTAGGATCTGGATCATCCAGGAAATTGTATCCTCCCACCTTCGAACTCAATCTAACCTCATCATTCTCGGATCCCCATTCATCCTCCATATCATTCAAAGCAGCAAACGAATTCTTCATTTGAACCTCCGGACCCTTAGAGACATTTGACCTTTTAGAAGAACTCGGATTAGAAGACGTCATACCTTCATTTGATTTTTTCGGCCTATAGATGAACTTCTGCTTATCTTTCATGTTAAACTGTTGTTTTACTCCCTTTTTCCGAGGATTTCCATTCTTAAATCCCTGGTCATCAACATTCTCTTTGTCATGATCTCTCTTATCAGCTGGTTCCTTAACTTTAGTTGGACATTCATCGGTTCCATGACCAAAAACATTACAAGTTTTGCAATTTGGCGGCTTCCATTCGTATTCAACCCGAATGTTACTCTTAAGGTATCCCCCTTCTTCTACATTCGGTATTGCTACAGTGATACTTTCTTTTAGTTCTTTATCCGCATCTAGCTCTACTATTGCTCTAGCATATCCACTTCTGCCCCATGAATCTAAACACATTTTGGTCGTTTCATTATCAAGAATCTTTGGAGTTCCAACCTTTGAAGCAATCAAACTGAGACCATCCTCAGTGTAAGCAGCCAAAGGAACATCATGCATCTTGACCCAGACGGGGATCTTTTTTAACTCTTCCTTCTTCAATTCCGTATTCGTCGACCATTGTTTCAAAAAAAGCGGATTATTTCTCATAAGCCATGGTCCATCTTGCATTACTTGCTCCATTCCTTCCTTTGACTTGAACATAAAAAAGAAGAATCCCTTACCATTCATCATGCATTTATGCAATCCATACTTCTCCCATCTATGACTAACAAAGTACTCAACAACCGGAAACGCCAACCTTTTCCCCAAAAAATATCCAAATAAGACATTAGTAAAGCGATCCTGTACTTGTTTAACCCATGCAATTGGAATTGTGACATCCACATCCACATCCTCCCCAGCCTTAGAGTTTTCCATGAATCGAAAATTAACCTTTGGCATTGGTTTAATACTGGATAGCTTCTCCGCATACGATTGCCCTTTCAAACTATTCCCACTGTCCAACTTAGTTGTTTCCGAATCATGCTCCTCAGGAGAAACAGGTACGGTAAACAAGTTCGTGACTGTCTGTTTATTTGGGCCTTATGTGTTATTTTTCATTTGAACACACACTTACTTTGTACGGTTACGATATGTCACGTCTTGGCCTATAGAGCCATTAGTAGTCCTGCTCATTGATGCTGTCGAGCCTACACTTGAGATTCCTTCGCCCATCGTTACAGAATCGTCTATTCCGCTATTCGAGTCACGTGTTTTGCTATACCTCTTTTAGTCTACACTCGCCGTAGGAAGAGGACACGACCCATTGGAGAGATCGCATCGACTTCGAGAGCTGAGACAGCGTCCACTCTGAAAAGCAAAAAGGGATTTGCGTCAATCGCTCTCACTGCGATCGTCAGTTCGCCACGTTACGCGGAGACTTGGAGACGACGAAGGGCAAGATGAAGGACTTAGAGTGACAGATGGACTGGTATGATTAGCTTAAGGACTTGGATGATAGTGCTAGGGATTAGATGCACTGGAGGATAGTTGAGTTAGAAGAGATTGTTAGGAAGATGTTGGACTTCCAGGGATTGAAGCGTTAGTTGTTGATTGTTTCTGTTGTTTGTTTTGTATCTCTCATTTAATGAATCATATTTATGGCTTGCATGCCAAATTTTCAGATATTTAGGAGGAAATTTCATATAGACTTGTTGCGGGTGTTGATGTAAACACGCCAAATTTTGATTAGTCTTTGTACTAAAAACAAGCTTTGTAAGTTTCTGGTATAAATATCGAATGGGTTCCTTTTGGTTAAAAATTGTTCTCATTAATATGTGGATATTATGCATGCGCAATGTTTGGTCCACTAGCATTTAATGATTGAATTATTTTGGATATCGTCTTATGTTGATATTATGTTGTAATAATAGAAACCACGAAATGTCGCCAAAAGTGAGATAGGGTTCTGGACTACCTACTACCCTAGAAGAGTTGGCACAACTCATAGCCCAACACGTTAATACTGCCATGGAACAGCGCGATGCTAAGCAGAATAATGGCCAGGAACGTGGACGAGGTACTCGTGGGCATGGTCTTGGTGGGGCACAGATCGGAAACCCTTCAGGTAATATAATGATCGGAAAGTTTCAATAGTTCCTTTACCCAAAAAGTTTCAATAGTTCCTGAGTTATGATATAATCGGAGCGTAATCCTGATTTTTCATTAACTTTGTGAACAGTACAGAGATGTACACATAAAACAATTCAGGGTTGTAACCTAAGATCATTTACTGGTGCCCTATGCGATGACGTGGCAACGGTATGCGTGATGTTGGGCCGTCACAGCGGGTCGACCATTCAAATAATTTTGCATTCTGAGCCTAGATCTAGGGATTCGCGGAAGCAAAAGTCTGAGAGTTTGAGATAGGATACCGATGAGAAGCGTGATCAGAAATGCAGTTCGGGGAAAGCGTATGTGGTTAACTCTAGTGGTTTGGGAAAGGATAATTCCAGGGATGGCAGGAGTGGTCCTGAGAAGAAGACTCACGGTGATGAGCAAGGAAAGTGCACCAGTTGTGGCCGAATTGGACATGTGACCCGCGAGTACCGTGCTAAAAGTACTTGTGGGGAAGTGAAGCTAGAGGGATGCTTGTAGTGCGGTGAATAGGGACATTTCAAGAAGGATTGTCCTAAAGCAAAGGGTCAGAATGCTAGGGGGAGAGCATTCGAGCTAAACGCTGGGAGGGACATTTCAAGAAGGATTGTCCTAAAGCAAAGGGTCAGATTGCTAGGGGGAGAGCATTCGAGCTAAACGCTGGGAAGGCACGTGACGATCCTGCTGTTGTTACCAGTATGTTATTTATCAATAACCATTCGGCGTTCATACTCTTTGATACCGGAGCTGACTTGAGTTTTTTTTGGAAAAACTATGAACCATTTTTGTGTTCACCAACAAGTAAGCTAAGTAAAAAGTACTCGATAGAACTAGCAAATGGTAAGCTGATAGAGATTAACGAGGTCGTTCGCGGTTATAGTATTTAGTTAGGTGATCATAGTTTTAGTGTCGATTTATTTCCAGTGGAGCTAGGGAGCTTTGATGTAGTTGTGAGAATGGATTGACTATCCAAGAACAAAGCTGGGATTATTGCTCGGAGAAGCAAGCTAGGATACCTCGTTCTGATGATGGAGAGGCGGTAGTTGTTCACGGAGACCGATCGTGTCGAGTGTCGAGTGTCGTCAGTGTTATGGAAATGCTCATGTTGTTGCGAAAGGGTTATCCTACGTTCTTAGTTAACGTGGTGGATATGAAGGCCAAATGTAGGAAGATCTAAGAGATTCCTATTGTTCGCGATTATCCAGAAGTTTTTCCTGAAGACTTACCTGGATTGCCCCCTGCGAGACAGATCGAATTCCGAATCGATCTGGTACCCGGTGTTGCACTGATTGCAAAATCTCCTTATAGATTAGCGCCAACAGAAGTGAAAGAATTTTCAAATCAGCTTCAAGAGCTGCTAGACAAAGGTTTCATTCGGCCAAGCTTTTCGCCTTGGGGTGCACCTGTTTTGTTGTGAGGAAGAAAGATGGATCCTTCAGGATGTGTATTGATTTCAGAGAGCTGAACAAATTGACTATCAAGAATCAGTACCCTTTATCGAGGATTGATGATTTGTTCGATCAACTACAGAGATCCAGCTACTACTCGAAGATTGACCTACGATCAGGATATCAACAGTTGAAGGTTGCTGATGAAGATATTCCGAAGACTACCTTTCGAACACAATATGGCCATTACGAGTTTTTAGTCATGCCTTTTGACTTAACTAATGCGCCAGTTGTATTCATAGATCTCATGAACAGGGTATGCAAACCCCAATATACTTGCCTATTCGCGAACCAAAGAGAATCATGAATAACATCTGAAGCTGATTATGGAACTGTTGAAGGAAGAGAAGTTGTATGCCAATTTCTCTAAATATGAATTCTGGATCCGAGAAGTTCATTTTCTCGGGCATGTCATAAATGAGAATGGTATACACGTGGATCCGTCGAAGATAGAGGCGATCAAGAATTGGGAAGCGCCAAAGACTCCGTCAGAGGTGCGACAATTCTTAGGACTTACTGGGTACTACCGAAGATTTATAAAGAATTTCTCTAGGTTAGCACAGCTTTTGACGCTATTGACCTAGAAGGAGAGGAAGTTTGATTGGACAGAAAAGCAGGTGGAAGCTTTTCAAATATTGGAGGAAATGCTGAAAGCGTGTGCGATAGATTTCGATGGAAGTTGGGATACTCACTTATCATCGGCAGAGTTTTCTTACAACAATTGTTACCACGCTGGTATCTAGGTCACTCCGTTTGAAGCCTTGTATGGAAGGAAGTGTCGATTACCACTTTGTCGAGCTTAAGTTGGCAAAAGGCAACTAACTAGACCCGAGTTTATCCAGGAAACCAGTGGCAGGGTTTGCCTAGATCAAGGGAAGGTTAAAAGTCGTTGTAGATCGACAGGGGAATTACGTGGACAATCGAAGGAAACTATTGCAGTTTCAGGTCGAAGATTGAGATTTGTTGAAGGTGTTACCTTGGAAAGATGTTAATAGGTTTAGCAAAGAGAGAAAAGCTGAGCCACAATTATTAGGTCCTTTCGGGAGCCCATCTTGAGTTGGATCAGTCGCTTATAGGCTACCATTGGGATTGAGTGGAATACATGATGTGTTTCATGTGACCAGCCTGAAAAAGTGTATAATGGATAATACACTGATTATATTCTTTGTTGAGGTTGATTTAGGCGATAAACGGAAGTTTATCGAAGTACCGTAGAAGCTGTATGATTGGTTAGAAGAGTTATGTTGATAACCAGAAGGACGATTACAGATTCCTAGCGGTATATGCGATCTGTTGACTGTCCAATTCGTGGAGAGTAGATATTTGAAATAAATGCAAGAAGAGAAGAAAATGAGCTCATGGGATTAGATACTTTCGAGAGCCCATCTCAAGTTGGATCAATCGTATGTAGACTCAGATTACCTCAGGTATAGCACAATGTATATATGAATATACGTATGTCAAACCTGAAATGGTGGAAGAATGACTTTACCCTTTCTGATTAAGTACTCGTAAACGATGAACCTTGGAAAAGGTAGGGAGCGTTAAGACGCGAAATTAAGAGATGAGAATATATAATATAGGTCTACTAGGATTCTTCGTAAGAATCAAAGTTTGTCGCAGAAACTACAAGACCATATTCATTAAGACTGTTCTTACTATTTCCACCAAGTGTGAAAATAAAACCTGTAGATTAAAATTTTGGGGACGGAATTTCTTAAATAGGGGGAGACTGTGACACCCGGCTTTTTAGGCCGTACCGTACAATTGTAACACGTGTTGTGAATAGATAAAAAGGCTGTATTTGATTGATTATGATGTCTATATATGATATTTAATGAGTTGGTAAATTCAAACATTGGTAAAAATTATGTTGGCAACGATAAGATAAACGCTTATCACGTAACGATTAAAATGTGAAACGAACGTCGGTGACCACCCGATCAGTGTTAAAATTCTAAAACTAGTCTGTTATGATTAGAATAGTAACTTTAATCATACTCGTGAGGAAAAATAAATTAAAATGCTAAGACACTCTATTCTTCGAGTTTGAGCGCGTACCACGCGATACTGCGCGTATTTGACAAAATACTGTCAACGCAGCCAGTCAAGGCAACTGGTAATTATTTCAATAATAATTTTGTGTGATTATTTTTATAGAACGCTAAAAATAATTTAAAACGCACTAAAACGGGATTAAAACGCTAGATAAAATACCCGGTATCCAGTAAAATACAAGTTTTTGTTCTAAATAATAGATATATATCTGTATATATATATGGATATGTGTGTGCAGACATGAGAGAGAGGGACCAAATGGCGGCGTCATGGTAGCCCACCTCCCTTCTTCTCTTGGCATGCTTGACATGTGGCTTCTTGGGAAGATGAATGAAAAAGTTACTACATCTAAAAATGCACCAAGATCTCACACAATCCCACAAATTCTTTACAAACTCAATTTCATCTCTCTCTCAAACATAAGCTGGTCGAACACCCCTATATTCAGCCATTTTTCAACTTTCCAACCTTGTTTTAAAGGATTCAAACTCATTACAAGGTGTTTACAAGTCCATTTGGTGGCTTAGAAGTGATTTCAAGGTGTTTCAAGCAACAATCAAGTCCCATATCATCAATCTTTATTAAAAATCATTCAAAAACATGAAGGTATAAAATTTATTTTAACAACCTTATTTTTAATTCTTGACGATCTTGATGATGATGGAAGTTTCTCTTGTTCTTGAGTTTAATCACAAACTTGAAACTAAAAACAAATGGGTTTTTGAATGAAAAAAATGGGTGTATATATATATATATATATATATATATATATGTATGTATGGCCGTGATTTGTATGTGTGTGTAAATGATTGTGTTTTGATTTTGATTGAAAGATTCTTGATAAACATATTACTTGAAAAGTAGGATGCATATAAGAATCAAATATGTCATAAAGAAATGTTCTAAAAAGAGTTTCAAGATTTGAAAGTGACATGATAAAAAGTGAACTTTTGGAAGTTCATGTGAGCATATAAATATTTTGGGTAAAGGGTTACCCCGGTGAATATTATAAAGAATCAAAGAACAGGGTGCGACAAGAGTTTGACACACACTACTAGGCTTGACAGGCCAAGCCTAGGCAACACAAAACAAACAACTCACAAGCGGCCCAAACAAACAAAACAACCCGAAAAACAAAACTAACTAACTGCAAACACTAGCAAACTAGACTCGCAATTAGCCCGGGGTAACCCTTTACCCAAAAAAAAAAACCACTAGCAAACTAGACTCGCAATTAGCCCGGTTTGTCTTCTCTTACTCCCCAGGTTTCCAAAAGCTTCCTATAATTCCCGTGACGTCCGATCTTGAAACTCATTATACGAAGCCGCACCATATCCAAAATAATCTGTGCCACCATCTCTTCCTTCCTGTGAATGTTGGAAAACAGCCGGTTATTCCGTTCTTGCCATATAAAGTATGTAGAGGCCGCTACCACCAGCTTACACACAATGTGTTCCAGAGTCTTTGAACTCGCATTCAGCTCTATCCATGCCATGATTGAGCTCCATGAATCGTTTACATTTACCATATCAACTTTTTCCTTGACAATGCTCCAAATATTGGCCGCAGAAGAGCATTGAAAGAATAAATGATCTCTTGAGTCTTGTCCATAGTTACAAAGAGGACAGCACATAAGACGTAGATTTGTTTCACTCCCCGCTTCCCAAACTGCCAATCTATCTTGTGTCTTCAGCTTATTCTTTAGAACTAACCAAAGATGAAAAGGATGTCTTGGAATGCACTGGCCATACCACACCATATTCACCCAAGCCACCTTGTTATCCCTTACCCGAAGATTATTCCAATGTATGTATAGAGTTGTATGCATGCATGTAATTTTTAGTCATATGCTCATAAATGTAAGAACACTTGCATTTATGTATGAATGATTATGTGATATAGGTTATGATTTGTAAGAACATGGATTTAGTATGTTCTTGAGTATGATTAGACAATAAGTAATGATGATGATGTTGTATGAGTGCATTAGATGCAGATACATGAATATGCATGATGATATGAAAGCATGAAATGATGATTTAAACATGATTTGATAAAAATAATTTTTTATCAGATTATATACACTAAAATATGATTATTATGAAGTGTTTAATGATATAAAACTTTGTCATAAAGTTTACTAGTCTTGCATGTTGTACTTGGTGCATTAGAAGTTGTAAAATACGTGAAATTGCATGATTTATATGACTTACACAAAAACTGCACTAATTTGATTTTAGTCAACATTTTAATCAGTAAATAACATGTATTGTGTTAAAATATCAAGTCATTTCGAGTTGGGATGGTTATGGTAACGTTTAACCGCAAAACTGTGCGGTAAGACGAATAAAAATCGGCTTTTCGAGGGATTTTTATAAAACAGTTTTAAATCAGTAAGTAAACTGATATTTTTAGTTTAAATATAAGTATTTTAACTTATATGAAGTTTACTTGGTGTTTGGTTAGTCATACGTGACTCCCGACGCCCGAAAACGTTACCGAATCACTAAAATACGTGTTTTACAATGTAAACTAGCATGGGTTATTTATGGGTAAACCTTATGTGTTAAAATGTGTTATGTGATTTAGATATGTGTATGTGATAATATGCTAAGTGTTGACATGATAGCTAGAATTTAGACTATGCACGTACATTTGTGCGTTTTATGTAGTAGAAACGGTAAAATCGAGTTAAACGTGTAATTTGTTTGTCGAGCATGAAATTTGATACATATAGGCTATTTTATGTATGCATGCCTCAAAATCAACAAAATGAATAAGTTAATGAGATTACTTGTGTTTCGATTATGATTTTTGTGTACGTTTATGTATATATATTACGATGCGCAAATCGTAGATATATTACGTATAAACAGTTGTGTTAATGGATTTACATGATAACGGTCACCAATAAAAATCATTCAAGTCACAAAATCATAAATATATATATATATATATATATATATATATATATATATATATATATATATATATATATATAGGGGAGGGTTATCTTGAGAACGCTAAATATTGCGAGAACCGTGAGAACGAATGATAAAACCAATCAAAACCAATTTTTTTTATACAAACCTCATTGTAATTAAGATACAACATCAAAACAAGAATTTATAACATCAAATAATTCATTTCTCATTTCAAAATCATTCTTTTTAGATTTTTTACACATGTGTAAATATAGCAGATTTACACATGTGTAAATGGCAAACTTACACATGTGTAAATTTTCTTTATTTATGAATTCACGTAAATTTAAACGTGTAAATTGAATTTCTAACATTGTATTCGAATAATAATGATAAGTGTAGAAAAATTTTTTGAATTTGAATTGTTTTTGACCAAGTTCTCATGGTTTTTTCTTTTGTTCTCACGGTTCTCACAAATATTTAGCGTTCTTTAAACCCTTCCCTATATATATATATATATTAACGTGCCAACAAAATCAAAAACGATAACTGTTCAAGAAAACCTCAAAGTTATGTGAAAATTCTAAGAAACGGAGAAACTTAGGATTCTTGTGATGTATTGATTGATAAAATCGTTCCTACATAGAATAGGACGTGTAGAAATCAGTCTGTGGAATTGCGCTATTTAAAATATCCACCCAAAGGTGAGTGTCCCTGAACCCCTATTTTTTACTGTTTTGTATATGTTTTGGGGGTAGAACACGCCTAAAAGGGTTTAATAATGTTTCTGGATTAAAACATACCTATTAATATAAATTATATATTTTCATTGAAAATATATGGAGTTTTGATAAATCATACGTTTCGAGATAAAACGTTTTGGATGAATATGTGTTTCGAGAAGAAACTGGGATGGTACGGTATTTCAGAGGAAAAACCGACCGTGTTGTTGGGGACGGGTTTACTTGGTCTAAGGGATTTCAGTAAATTTTCATACAACCATTTATATTAAATTTGTCATATTAGTAAGATATATATATTGTACGTAAGGCAGGCATCATAGATGGTCTCGATATGGACCATGCGCCAATGATGTCGTTTAATCATTTAAGTATTGCACGCGATCAATTGTTTGTAGATCTATCGAGTTGACTGTCACACCCCCAAAACTCACCCGCGGACTACCACCGCTTGGAGGCGTGACTGACCAGGATCAAGCCATCAATCATATTGAACGTAGTATATAATAATCGAAATAGTTCATAAAAACCCAATTCAATACAATTGATGATCAAACCAAACATAGTTTAAGTAGCGGAAGCATAATATGAAAACCCAATGTACGTAACTTTTGGTTTTGCTCGTTGTTTTTCTGTGCAGCGGCTGGTTTTTTATCAAATTAGGGTTCCGACAGGTTTGTCATTCCGTCAGGTTTGTTCCTTGTCATGTTTTGTGTCGGCTGTTCTGTAGACCAGGTTCTGTCGGTCTGCAGACCAGGGTTCCCATGGATGAAGGAAAAACTGATGGTAGTGCAAGACCATCAGTTTCTTTTGAGACATTAGCTAACCGCGTCATTGATGTTGACGGAAACACATGGCTGCCACGTAGGGGTATTTTTCAATCGTCTCCAACAGAACCTAGGAAGATCAACGTCATTGATGAATTGTTTAAGTCTACGGTTCAGGTTCCTGTGGAGAATGAGCAATCTAACACGAGGGCTTCGGAAAATAGGGAAGATATGGCTGGTTTTCAGGTCCGAACTGATATGGGTAGTGCTTTGAAGCCTATGTCCTATGCTGATTCGGTTGCGGCAGCCGAGACAAAGAAAGTAAACTTCTGAACTCTTGCGAGTCCGGTGGTGCAAGATGGTTGTGACGTGGTCCTCCCCCGGGAATCTGTTAAACTAGTTCAAGACAGGTTAGCAAATACATTGTATGGGTATTTTTTGGGGGATCGGGTGGCTTATCCGGTTGTAGAGTACTTTGCGAGAAACAACTGGAAGAAGTTTGGTTTGCAAAAGTCTATGATGAATGCAAACGGGTTTTTCTTTTTCAAATTTGCGGACAAAGACGGTATGATGAATGTTCTTAAAGAAGGGCCTTGGATTATTCGTTCTCAACCTCTCTTCCTTAGTGTATGGTCGCCTACTTCAAGACTAGTGAAGAAGGATGTCAAAAGGATTCAGATTTGGGTCAAAATCCATGATGTTCCTATCGCTGCCTATACGGAAGATGGGTTGAGTATGATTGCTACGGCTATTGGTGAGCCAAAATTGTTGGATTCGTACACCACCACAATGTGTACGGATGCTTGGGGAAGGAGTAGCTATGCAAGAGCTTTGATAGAAGTTTCAGCTGAGAATGATTTTAAAGAGGAAATAGTTATAGCAGTGCCTGAGCTAGAAGGTGAAGGTTTCATCAAAGTAAAGATGGTTGTGGAATATGAATGGAGTCCTTATAGATGTGCCCACTGTAAGGTCTTCGGACATGCTAATGAGTCCTCCCCGAATCAGCCTAGGAAGTGCCCTAAGGAAGTGCCTAAACCTCAGAAACAAAATGGTGGGAAACAACCACGTGATCCGGTGAAGACTCCAGTTGTGGACAAAGAGGGTTTTATGGATGTGGATCGCAAGAAAGCGGCTAGGAAAGCAGGGTTTCCTGTTAATAAGCAGAAGCAGAAATTTGAATATCGGCCGGTTGGATCCAAGTCTCATGGAGGGGCTACTACCTCGGGTCCGCCATCTAGTGTCAAAACGCATAATCCTTTTGATGTTTTAGCGGATAAGGGTAAGAATGTGGGTAAAACGGGTGAAGTTCAACATGACCAGCAGGACTCGGATGATGAGGAGGTTATTGGAAGCTATAATGAAACTAATGAATTTATGACTTCCGGTTTATCGAAGACAGGGGCAAGCACCTCGTCCACGAAGTTTTCCAATGGATAGAGTGTTGTTGGTTCGTGTCAAGGGGCTGCTGGTCTGTGGCAGTTTCATTTTTGATGATGGAGGATGATCTTTAGTTCTGTTTTGTTTTGTCTTGTCTACTAGATATTTTTTTCCATAATGTGTAGTAGGCTAGGTTTTTGTGGTGTCATAGGTTTTGTGGCTTTTGTTTTTGCTTGGTTTACATATATGGGGCATGTCCTGTATATGAACTAGTGTGGAACTCATCCTCACTACTTGTACTTATTTGGGATTGTTTTAATAGAATCACCGGGGTAACCCTTTACCCAAAAAATGTACGTAATAAGTTCAAGTGTTATAAAGTGTAACAAAACATCCAATCCATGCTCCACAACGACCTGCTCCTCCCTGTGCAAGCTCCATATGTACCTAAGGTCCTGCAAGGCATGCAGCAGAGAGTCAACAACTAGTTGAGCGAGTTCACAGAAAGTAAGTTCGTAGCAGTGATTCGTATATTCATTTAGTGGGGGCTTCCCACGTATGTATGTACTAATAGTGGGGGTTTCCCATGTTTATATTTATTACTAATGGGGGCTTCCCATGTTTATCCTTGCTAGACTATTGTAACCATGTGTTCTTCTTAATCCGAGAACAGGAATACGTACAAGGTCACGTAGGTTTTACGTGAGTGCCCTTCCCCGAGGACACTGGTACACGTGGGGTTTACGTAGGTTTTACGTAAGTGTCCTTCCGACCCGGAAGACAGTAGTAGGTATGAGTTTACGTAGGTTTTACGTAAGTGTCCTCCCGACCCGGGAGACAGTGGTAGATACTAATTTACATAGGTTTTACGTAAGTGTCCTGACTAACCTGAGGACGGTGGTATATAGTCTAGCAATAGTGTAAGTACGAGTAATTATCCAATTCAAATCTTCCTAACCCAATTCCCAACCCGGGAATCCCATACCTTGGCAGTGTGAACTCACCTTGGTTTGCTCGGTATGTTAAACTATGTGCTCACGAATAATCAATCACGTCCTATAGTATGCATGTATACACAATCAGTTAAGCTCTCAAGGATTCGCATGCAATATATGTCACGAAGTGTCTTTAAGCAATCATCGTCATGCAACACATAACAGTTATATTTCACGTTCATCAAATTATGCATCATATGGCAGAGTTCTTGGTCAATTCTAACGTAGTTAATCAATAACACACTTTACGGATCATCAGGCTAAACAACAGTTACATGCTTTACATATCTGACGAATATAACACAGTTAACACTTAACAGGTTAATAACTTAACAGGTTAATCACTTATCAGACAACAAAAACTCAGATCGTATGTTCATGCATAAGACTCGGACCAAGAGATCATCCATCAAAAGTACGAACTAGGCAATAATAGAAAAGTCGGATTCTAAATCAACAAAGCTCGGATCATGTGTTACAATTAAAGCTCGGACAACAAGCATAAGCATGAAAGTCTGTGACAACCCGAACATTCGAGGTCTGTGTTGTTTAATCTTATGAACCAAAACTTCCATTATTCATTCCTCTCCTTGTGCTGAACATTTTTTGCTAGTGTAAAACTTGATAATATTAGATTAGCACACATGGTTGCGTTTGGGCCGAATACTACAACTAGGCGGTTTGCATTGTATTTGGGCCAATATGCTTGGGCTACAATTATGTTTAACAAGCACACACACATGGTTTGGGCCGGGTACTAGTTGTACAGGATTTGCGCCGTTATACACACACATCTGGAAATTTAAGTTGTTACGTTTGGGCTTGGAGGAGCCCAAGTGAGTCTTGTATTAGGGGGGCCGGCCTTTGGACTTAGCTTATATTCACCCATGATTTACGTATTATGATAACACAATCATATCCCCAAACTAGGGCTGTTCAAAAAGCTCGTGGCTCGGAGCTCTCTCGAAGCTCGCTCGGATTTAGCTCGGAAAAAGCTCGCTCGATTTGGCTCGGTTTAAAAGTGAGCCGAGCCGGCTCGGCTCGGTTAGAAAGTGACCCTAGCTCGGCTCGGCTCGTAACGAGCCGAGCTGGCTCGGTTCGGCTCGCTTTGTAGCTCGGCTCGGTTTAGCTCGAATTATTGTACTTATAATAAGTTTTAATTTTATATACATTATAATATATTACAAAAAAACTAATTATTATTTACATGTATATAGGTTTGTAATTTGATACTTATGGCATATTTGAAGATTGATTACCATACTAATGAACTAATATTGTATTTTATTGAAATTAATACTTATTTTGCGTTGTTAAACTTGATTTTGGTTTGAATTGTATTAGGTTAAACTTATTTTGAATATATTCTTTTAAATTATTGAATAATATTTTAGGCTATTAAATTTTAAGAGATATATATTAGTTTTTTTTTTTATAAAATCGAGCCAAACCAAGCCGAGCCCGAGCTTAGATTTTCAGCTCGGTTTCAAATCCGAGCCGAGCCGAGCCAGCTCGGTTTATAATCGAGCCGAGCCCGAGCTTGGCCTGGCTCGACTCGGCTCGGCTCATGAACAGCCCTACCCCAAACCCTAGATTCCTCTAATTATACACGACAGTGGTAGACCCCCCCTGTTTTTTTTTTTTTTTTTTTTGGGTAAAGGGTTACCCCGGTGAATTTATAAACCAAATAAGCACAATTGTGCAACTGAAATGTTACACACCGAAACCTTGGCATACCAAGGAAAATACAAAACATCCAAACAAACAAAAACAACCCAAAGAAAACAACCAACTAGACAACCCAGCTCAACAGAGCAACAAAAACACAAACAAGACTCTACTAATCAGCCTGGATCGATGACCATGTTTCCACTAGGAAGCTGCCATTTCTCTAACAATCTTCGAATGCCCGGACGCCACTTGAACTTGAATGACAAAAGGCGCAGTCTAACCGTTCGAATGATCTCGCGTGCAATCACCATCTCCGTACGGTGATTTCTAGAGAAGAGCCTATTATTTCTTTCCTGCCAGACAAAATAAGAAGCAGCTGATAATACCAATCGGCTGATAATATTCTCCGGAACCTGCATGTTCGAGTGCTGATTCATCCAAGACATAATTTCGGCCCAAGTACCACCAACACTATCCATATTCGTCCATGCCTTAACGTTATTCCAAACCAGTAAAGCAAACGAGCATTCAAAGAATAGGTGATCCCTTGAATCTCTATCATGGTAACACAACGGACAACACATGAGGTTTAAATTCATGGCACTACCAGCTTCCCAAACGGATAGTCTATCTTGCGTCTTCAGTTTATTCCTAATAACAAGCCACAGATGAAACGAATGCCTAGGAATACAATGTTTGAACCAAACCATATTAACCCATGACACTAAGCTTTCTCTCTGACGAATATTATTCCAAACCTCCCAAGAAGAGAAATGACAAGAATTGCCATCAAAATCCTTCCAAACTAGCCGATCCTGTCTATTAAGAAAAGTAGGAACCTGAATATTGATTAGAACCGGAAATAAATCATACCAAGCTGTCGGCCATTTCCATTCACCGTTGTGCGAAACCAAGTCAGCAACCGAAGACTGAAGATGAAAACCAGCATTAGAGATGCGTCTCGGGCTAATAAAACGGCTCAGAGGACACTGATTACACCACATGTCACTCCATATGTTTGTTTGCGACCCATTGCCAATAGAAGACCACAAATGAGGACGGATTAAGCTACGGATTGCAAGTAGCTTCCGCCAGCCCCACGTCATACAACCACGGCCCGGGACCTCCCAGAAGCTCCTACCTTTCAGCTTATACATGTGGATCCATTGAACCCAAAGAGAATTCCTGTTAGTAAGAATACTCCAAACATGCGTAGAAAGCAGGGCCTTGTTAACATCAGAAATACTTCTAACACCCAATCCCCCCTCATACTTGGGAAGACAAACAACCTTCCAAGCCACTTTAGCCTTAACAGACTGATGGTTAGAGCCAGACCAAAGAAAAACGCGCATACACCGCTCAAGATCAGTCACAATTTTAACTGGCAACATAAAGACAGTCGCCCAATAAATGTGCATTGCTGAGAGAACAGAGTTTACCAACTGAAGTCTGCCAGCAAAAGATAGAGATCTCGTCATCCAATTGTCAATCTTCTTCCCCATTTTATCAACTAAAATTTTGCAGTCTTTATAAGCAAGCTTTGTTGAAATTAAAGGCACTCGCAAATATCGAACCGGAAGTGAACCCTCTTGGAAAGGCATAAGCTGGAGAATTTCCTGTTTAATAGGCCGAGGAACATTGCCAAAATAAACGGTACTTTTCGGCAAACTTGGAACTAAACCCGAGACATTCGTAAACATCTGTAAAGTGTCCCGAAGAATTCTAACCGAAGCCGCATCCCCATTAGCGAATAAAAACAGATCATCTGCAAACGACACGTTAATTATCTTTTGTTTTTTGCAATAACGATGGAACCGAAACGCATTACTAGAATAGGCAGCCTTCTTTAATAACAACGTGAGAACCTCCATGACAAGAGTAAAGAGATAAGGGGATATAGGGTCACCCTGCCTGAGCCCTCTTTTACCCTTGAAATACCCGTACAGATTCCCATTAATACTCAGCGAATAAGAGACATTCGTAACACAAGTCATGATCCATTTAACCATCCTTTGATGGAAACCAAAAGCATGCAGAATATCCTCAAGAAAAGACCAGCTCACAGTATCATAGGCCTTTTGAATATCAATTTTAAAAGCACATCTGGGCGGGCCTATGTTTAAGTGATAATTGTGCATAAGCTCCTGGGTAAGAAGAATATTATCTGTGATTTTCCTACCCGGGACAAAGGCAGACTGATTAATGTCAACAAGATACTCCAAACTACCTTTAATTCTGTCCGTGAGAATTTTACTAATGCACTTATAAATAACGTTACAGCAAGAAATCGGCCTATAATCCGTAACTGCGTTAGGGGAAGGATTTTTCGGCACCAAAGCAATGATGGTGTGATTAATTTGCTGAAGCAACTTACCGTTATCAAAGAAATCCAAGACAGCTTTCGTAACTTCATCACCCACTATATCCCAAGAGTTTTTGAAAAACGCAGAAGTGTAACCATCTGGCCCCGGGGCTTTATTAACACCTATGGAAAACATAGCACTTTTGACCTCCTCCCGAGTAACCTGCCGAATCATATGGCTAGCAACATTTGCATCAAGAACATTAGTAAAGCAATCATGATTCGCCAATTTGATAACTTGGTCCTGAGTACCCAAAAAACTTGAGTAATGCGAGACCATGACACCCATAACATCATTCCCATTAAATCGATTCCCATGAACATCTTGAATACTATGGATCTTGTTATTAGCATTCCTCATTTTAACACAATTATGAAAGAATTTCGTATTCGAGTCACCTGCAGCAAGCCATTCAGCCTTGGATTTTTGCTTTAGAAAACACTCCTCGTCATAGGACACAGTATTGAATTCCTGAATACACCTAGCTTCAGATTCACGAAGAGCCAGGTCCAAAGGATTCGCGTCAATAGCCTTTTGGATAGCGTCCAGCTTTACCCTAAGCTCCTTTACACGACTATGCAGATTACCCTGAGCAAACAGAAGCCGTCTCAACGGAGACTTGAGAGCCGACAACTTCTTAACTACTGAAAACATAGTTTTACCCGGGATCACCTTTGCCCATTCCTTGGCAACACAAGGGATAAAGCCCTCCTTACTTGCTAGAAAGTTAGCAAACTTGAAAGGTTTTGGCCGATTGTGTTTGAACGGAGACAAATGGAGAATGCAAGGCGAGTGGTCCGAAACACGATACGGATGGAAATGAACATAAGCATCTGGAAACAAGTCAAGGAACTGAGTGTTGCTCATAACTCTGTCAATTTTCTTTAACACCCCTACACCATTTTTCGGCTTTTGGTTCCACGTGTATCGCAACCCATGACTTTTAATATCAGAGAGTTGATTATGTTGCACACAATCATAAAACTCCCTCATCCCGATCGGAATTGCAGAAGGCCCAACTAGATAATCATCCATTGATAGAGCCGAATTAAAGTCCCCTAGCACCACCCACGGTCTGTCATGAATAAAACACTTGTGCTTACATAAGTCATCCCAGAGAGCCCTTCTATCTTGGTATTTATTTTCAGCATAAACAACCGAGCAAAAGAACACTTTATTATCAGACTTAGTACGAATTTGCACATGTAACACTTGATCCGATTGAGCTATCACCATAAGGTCCAACAGATCCTTGTTCCAACCAACAATAATCCTAGTCCCTCTAGAACAGCAATAACCGTTGGAAGTCCAATCCCACAATCTAAACACCCCTTTACAAACTCTATCAAGGTTGGCGACATTAACATGAGACTCTAACACAGCACATAACTGAAGCCGATTTTCAGAAACAAGATGACGAACCTCTCTTTGTTTCAGGGGAAGGTTCAATCCCCTTATATTCCAAACACCTATACTATCCATGGACACCATCTAAACCGGGAGTGCTTGCCCCCTCAGATTTTTTATCACTAGTTCCAGCACACATAAATTCAGTAGTCTCAGTTGTGTTTTGCCTCACAAATTCATCTACTAGAGGCCTATCTTCCTTACTATTACTCGTACTCGGAACCCCATCAGCCATTCTATCCAGAACCGAAAAAGAATTCCTCAAATTCAGATCACGCTTGTTACCTCCCTGATTTACCTTATCCACATGCCGTTCTCCATCAACGCTCTTTGTGCCAGATGGCCCAGGACCCGCATGGATACTCTTTGGTCTGTAAACAACTTTAGCCTTCTGCTTCTTTTGAGGAAATCCATGACGTGCAACTTTCCTTGTATCGGTAACAAAACCCTCCTCATCGGTTGTAACTTGCTTCGGCTTCACATTATGTGTGATAGTGTGATAGTGAATGGATGTGATTGGTGTCAGCCTATCTCATTGTCAGTCATTAATTCAAAATTTTTGCATGTGAATTGATTGTTTTCTGCCATACAAGTTGAGGTCCAATTACATATTAGTATTAAAATAGTGTGTCGGCCATTTGATTTGGATGTGTAGACTTGCATATGAATTGTCAGTAGTTTATGTGTTTTGATAACATCAGCCCATGTGACTTTATCATATTAATCGGCGCAAGACACTTAAAACATATCTACGTGAATGGATTGTTCGGTCCAATAGATTTTAAAAGGTGATTGTCAGCTTTGTAAAGTGAATATCTTCGGTCCAATTGAATTGATTTATCATAAATCTTGTCGGCCAGCTTTAATTGAAGATATCGGATTTTCATGTGAATAAAAGATATTGTCAGGTTGCAAATGATTTTACATTGGTCCAATTATATTCGATATTTGTGAATTGTGTATTAGAATTACATGTGTCAATAAATAAAATGGCAGCCACTAACTTCATTCGGCCCAATGATATTTGTGTGCATATAACAATTGTCGGCCACTTATGTTTTGTTTGATTCTCAATTGTCAAAACCCATGTGATTTCAAGCAAGTACTGTGAATGAGTGATTGGTGCAAATCATTACTACAAGTGGTATGATAATGTGAATACATAGGCTTGTAAAGATGAAACCGTAACTGATTTGGATCTGTATTTGATGTTCGATGAAACATGATGTTCGACGAAACATATGGTTTCGTCACATATCAACTAGACGAAACATATAGAGTTTCGTCAAGCCTGTGTCGACAAAAGTGGAAGGTTTCGTCGCCTTTCTTTCCGACGAAACATGTGTTTCGCCATAGGAGGATAGTGGGAAGTGTAGGAGATTACGCGATTGTTTAGGATTTAGAGTATTGATGGTGATGATAATTGTTAAATGAAATGGTTAGCATGTTATTAGTTAAATTGCATGTTACTAGTTAAGTGCGCAAGAAGTTGTTTATGATCAGATTTACTTGATTATATGAATGCTTGATGATGATAACGATGATCAGAATTAGTTGATATCATGCTATGTCGATAGGCAGTTAATCCGCTTAGGAATTGTTATGATAATGTGATTCCAATAAATGATGGGTTAGAGTGGGTTATATTAATACTAAGTGGATCCTTAACATGATTGGTTTACCTACTTGTGTGTTGAAAGGTTCAGTATTGGATATCCTGCACGCATGAAATCATGAATCGGACCTATCTATTAACAGAATACGTTGTAAGTGATTACTTGCTAATGTTGGGGGTTGATGGATGAACTAGTATGACTGGAACTATGTATGTGTACTACGTGTATTTTGGCGGTGTGATATATGCGCAATAAATACATAATTTGATTATACATGGAATATATGGACTATGTGCACCAAAGACTGATTATTTTCGGTAACTATTCTAGGACGTGTTTGAATAGTTGATAAGCGAGTGCTTAATCTTACCGAACAAACCAAGGTGAGTTCACACTTCCAAGGCATGGGATTCCCGGTGGGTTGGGAATGGTATTGATGGAATGAGATTGAACAATTACTCGTACTTACTGCTAGACTATCTAGTATCGTCCTCAGGTTTCGAGGGACACTTACGTAAAACCTACGTAAATCACACGCGTACCACTGTCCTCAGGTTAACAAGGGCACTTACGTAAAACCTACGTAAATCTCGTACGTACTCCTGTTCTCGGGTTAAGAAGAACACTCATGGTTACAACTAGTCTAGCAACATACAACATGGGAAGCCCCCACTAAATATCGTAAAAAGGTTTGGGAAACAGGGTAAACTGGTTAAACATATATTCAACATGGGAAACCCCCACGGCAAGTGAGCCAGCTAAAGACAAACTTCGTTTTCGTAAAACATTTAAAGCGAACACTCAACTGTGAACTCGCTCAACATTATTGTTGACTAGTTGTTACATGCCTTGCAGGACTTTAAACTTACAAACTTTAGCCAGCTTGCTAACCTCCACATGCGATTCCAGAATAGCACACAAATCTAACTTATTTTCAGCCACGATCTCACGAACCTCACTTTGTTTCAGGGGGCGGTTCAACCCCCTTATATTCCAAGACATGAAACTACCCATTTAAACCATGCATACCGGGAGTGCTTGCCCCCTCAGAACTGTTCTGGTGCGTCTCATTTGCCATGAAATCAGCCATTTCCGTTGGTGTAACCTCCAACATCTCACTATCTCCTTTTGAAATCCGCTTTGACTTATTAAACGGCTCATTCTTGTTCTCACTTACGCGTTCGTCCTCTTTGTTATCCTCATCTGCTAAATCCTGAAAAGCGTTGGCTGTTTTAATAGGCCCCGAACCCGAATTGTTATCCTTCTTTGTTCCCGACGTGCTTGCACCCGACTTAGTAATCTTTGGCCTGTAAATAAATTTCTGCTTCTGTTTCTTATTTCCCATTCCAAACTTAGCCACCTTCCTCCTGTCCGATATAAACCCCTCCTCATCCACAACAACTTGTTTCGGAGTAACATTAACCTTCTTGGGACAATGTTGGTCATTATGGCCAAAAATGCAGCATGTAGCACAACGATGCGGCTTCCATTCGTACTCCACCGTGACCTTCTCCATGATAAAACCATCATCATCAAGATTCGGAATAGCCACCACAATATGATCCCGAAGATCTTCATCCGCACTAACTTCAATCAAGGCTCTAGCAAAACTACTTCTACCCCAGCTTTCCACACACATATCTGCGGTATAGCTATCCAATCTCTTTGGACACCCAATCTTTGAAGCCAATAAACTCAACCCATCATCTGTGTAAATGGATATGGGAACATTGTGAAACTTAACCCAAATAGGCACCGATTTTATTCCCTCCTTTTTCAAGCTTACCGAAGGAGACCAGATGTTAAGAAACAACGGAACCTTACGTATTATCCACGGCCCACCCTCCAGAACCTTATGCATTCCTTCCTTAGAATCAAACTTGAAAAAGAAAAAGCCCTCCGCATTCATCATGATTTTAGAAAACCCAAATTTCGACCATACATTCTTGACATAATATTCAACAACCGGGAATGGCAATCTATTGCCCAGAAAATAGCCAAATAAAACATTATCAAACCTGTCCCGAACCGTTTTGACCACTTCCTTCGGAATCACGATATCAGCTTCATGATGAGACTCCATCGTATGCATTTTCCGGAAATTCACTTCACGCACAGGTTTGGCATTTGTTTTAACCTTTTGCGCATAAGAAACCTGCTCCTCTTGATGTTTATCCGCAAATATATTCTCTACCGAATCAGCAGATGAACCCGGATCAGACGACCTCCCATGTTGATTGCCCTGACAATTAGAACCGGTCACCACCGGCTGCACTGGGACCGTGATTTTCTGCAACTCATCAATCACGTTGATAACCCTAGGATCTTTCGGCATAACACCTCTACGCGGTATCAATGGATTCCCATCAATCCGCACCGGTTTGTTAAACATATCCTGGACGTTCATCGATCCTTTTGACGTAATAAACACATCCTCATGCATTCGTTCCGAAAAAGACCGAAACCCTAATTCCTCCAAACTCTTATCACTACTATTCTCCATGCAGACAAATGTAGACAGTAACCAGACGAAAGAACATGCACTACGAATAACACACAAGAAAAAATCCGACGGCAAACGAGCGACGTGAAACCCTAGTAAAAAAGAAACGAAAAACCCTAATAACAACTTCAAAAGATTAGAAACCAGGATTGAAGTCTAGAACCCTACTCAGAAGGAACGACAACACCCCAATACCTAACCCAAATCGATTGAAATTAAGGAAGAAATCAAGAACAAGCTAGGGTTTTAGTGAAGTCGCCAAAATCGCCAAGGAGACCAGAGAGAAGCCATACAAGTGTTAGAAATACAAGTATGGATCCGTTTAGCTTGTTTTCGGGACTCATAGGCAACCGAGTTGGGCTTGGCCCACTCCCCTTTCACGTGAACAAACAAATGGTAAGGGGTTTTGTTTCTCATTTTTGTTACAAACATATCACACACACACAAGTTCTCAAAACCCTAGCTCTCTCTTTCTTGCTCGAACCCGACGGCACAAGGCACAAGAGGATCATCGTCCCTCTCTTTGATTTCCAATCGGTTAGTGTTTGATTGTGTTTTAGTGATTGAATGTTGTTATTATTATTACATGCTTTGATTAGAACGAGTAGGATTGATTGTTATGTCAAACAATATGAACCGTATATAGACGATCTTGTGGATCGGTTTTGCATGTGAATAACTTAGAAATTGATTTGATGATGCTTGCTAAACTGCTGTGATGTTATTTAGTTCGAATTATAATCATGATGTTCATAAGAATCGGCTGTTATGCTTCTGTCAAATGAATCGGATATGACGTAAATTGTTGTTGATGTGTATAAACCGACTCTATGTTGTAAATCGGATAGGTTGAATGTTCTAAGTTATTGTTCGTGTTATGATTTTGAATTAGGGTTCTTGAAATTGGTGGTAACAATCCTTGTTTGATCGGATAATTAGTAAGATAGAAACTGTTAAATTGATTGTGGGTAAACTTGGAAATATTGTAACTAATTGGCTAGATTCAATATTGGTTGTAACCGATTGCATAGTTTCCGGAAATTGTTAATTGATCGCACAAGGAAGCCCATTCGCACAAGGGCTCCCTCAATCGCACAACTGATCTGAACCACACAAGGTGGTCCACTCGCACATCTGGGTCAGGCGCACAAGCTGAACCAGTCGCACAAGGCGGTATGTTGGGCCGGACAGCCCAAGTCGTCAATCGTACATGCTGCATGGGCCGGACTACCTTGGACCGCACAACCCAGCTGAATCGTACAAGATCAGCTGGATCGCACAACGTTATTATGTGTTACATTGGGCCGTAGGTTGTATTGGGCTGGGTATTATTGTTGGACTATTTTTTTATCAGGTCGCACAATATGAACTGGATCGCACAAGATGCTTGTTACTTGTTCTATTTTGGGCCGATTGTTATTGGATCACAACGAACATCGTTTGGGCCGACCTTTATATTTGATTTGTTAATTAGTTGGGCCGGGTAAGGTGGGCCTAGACTCACATCGCACAAGATGGTTGGGCTCGCACAAGTTCTTTGGCCCAACCATCCGAATCGCACAAGTGGTGTACTTAATGTGTTTACGTGCATACGTGTTTGCCATGATGTATACGTGTACTATTTGAACCGAACCTGACTTGTGTGGTAACCCTGTTAGGACGTGGTTGACCACCCTTAGTTCAAGAGTCTTTTATTTGTGTATCTGCCGAGCAAACCAAGGTGAGTTCGCACAGCCAAGGCATGGGATTCCCGGGTTGGGAATTGGGTTGGATATGTTGTATATGGAATGATTACTCGTACTTACGCATTCTCTAGACTATAGACCATCGTCCTCAGGATAGTCAGGACACGTTACGTAAAGCCTACGTAACCCAGTATTTGCCATTTGTCTCCCGGGTCGGGAGGACACGTTACGTAAAGCCTACGTAACCCAATACCATCTACTGGCTTCCGGGTCGGAAGGCCACGCTGCGTAAAGCCTACGTAGCCCCCACGCGTACCATGTCCTCGGGGAAGGGCACGTCACGTAAAGCCTACGTGACCTTGTACGTTTTCCTGTTCTCGGTAAAGAAGAACACATGGTCGGAAGTTAGTCTAGTAAGTACCGTTAATGAGAAGCCCTCATTAGCAAGGATAAACGTGGGAAGCCCCCACCAGTAATAAGAACACAAGGTTTGGGAAGCCCCCACCTTTAGTACACTCTAGTATGGGAGACCCCCACTAGTTAAACATGCACACTATACTATGAACTTACTGTGAACTCGCTCAACTAGTTTGTTGATTATTTGCTACATGTCTTGCAGGACCTTAGGTATACTTGGAGCTTGCACCAGAGGAGAAGCGGGTCGTTGTGGACAAGAACATGTGAATGCTTATTAAACACTTTTACATTCACACATTGATACTTATGTTTTGGGTTTTACATTTAATGCTTCCGCTACATAAACAGTGTTTGGTTTTGAACATCAATTATGTCTATGTTTATTATTAAATGCTATGTTTGATATAATTGGTGGCTTGATCCTGGTCATGTCACGCTCCCAAGCGGTGGTACTTCGCGGGTGGATTTTGGGGGTGTGACAGATTGGTATCAGAGCCATTGGTTATAGAGAACTTGGTTTTAATATGGGAAAACGTTTTTATTAAAACCGGACTATAACCAGAACAGTGCTCTCAACGATCCACAACGACGCTTCGCTCCACGTGCAAGACTCGACATCCTAGGTAATAAGGTTTATGTTTATTGCCTGTTTGCTAGAACTGTTTAGAACTTTGCTCGCATTACGCTTAGATACACATGATACCATAGCATGAGAATCCCTACGTGCTTACACTTTTCTGTCATCGCCCTCCTCGCGAACCACTCTCATTTACGTTACTTTTACTATGAAGATCATGTCTGGACGAATCAACATGACACAAGCCCAGCTAGAGGCTCTCGTTCAAGCTCAAGTTGCTGCGGCAGTTGCAGCAGCTCAAGCAGGTAGTATATCCTGCAGTATAGGCACACACTAGGATCTTTAGATCCTACATTAACTCTCGTATTTAATCTCGTCCTATTCGTACACAATAGGTCAACACGCGCAGCAGCCTGTCTGCACTTTCAAGAACTTCATGGACTGTCGTCCAAATTCTTTCAGCGGCACCGAGGGGGCAGTGGGACTCCTCCATTGGTTTGAAAAGCTAGAATCAGTATTCGAAATGTGCGAGTGCCCTGAGGCTCGCAAGGTCAAGTTTGCTACTGGCACCTTGGAAGGAATCGCGCTAACCTGGTGGAACGCGCAGGTGCAAATTCTTGGGTTGGCAGCTGCTAACGCCACACCCTGGAACGATTTTAAGGAACTCATCAAGCGTGAGTATTGTACACGTGAAGATATTCACAAGCTGGAAGACGAGCTGTATAACCTGAAAATGGTTGGATCAGAGATTGAAGCGTATACTAAATGGTCGAATGAGCTGGCCGTTCTGTGTCCTACTATGGTGGACCCTCCATACAAACGCATAGAGATGTATCTCAAGGGGTTGGCACCAGAAATCCAGAGCCATGTTACCTCGGCTAATCTCGATAACATCCAGGAAATCCAGCGTCTCGCTCATCGTATCACCGACCAGGCAGTGGATCAGAATAAACTGCCTAAGCGTGTCAACGCTACTGCTACAGTCACTCCTTCAGCTACTCCTGCTACTACTAGTGACAGCAAAAGAAAATGGGATGGAGATTCCAGCAGGGGTTCAGCGACTATTCAGCCACAAGCTCAGCAACAGAAGACTGACCACTACCAGAGTCCCAGTCAGCAATCCTCTGGTGGTCACAGACAGAGGAGATATCAGGGAAGTCAACCTAAGTGCTACAATTGCCACAGACATCACAATGGCCCGTGTAACAAGGGTCGTTGTCAAAGGTGTCTTAAGATGGGTCACGAGGCCAAAGACTGTAGGAGTCCACGGCCTGCGAATCAGAATCAGCAGCCTCAGCTACCAGCTCGACAGAACCCACAGCAGCAACAGCAGCCACAGCGTGGAAACCGGGGATGTTTCCAGTGTGGGGCTGAAGGTCATTTCAAACGCGATTGCCCTCAGCTGAACCAGAACCAGAATCGCAACAACAATAACCAGGGCAACGGGAATAACAACAACGGGGGAAACAACAACAACGGCAATGAAGCTCGTGGTCGTGCATTCGTACTAGGTCGAGGTGACGCAGTGAACGATCCCAACGTAGTTATGGGTAAGTTTCTCCTCGACAATATTTACGTTACTGTTTTATTTGATTCGGGTGCGGATACAAGCTATATGTCTGTGAAAATGTGACAACTGCTAAAACGTGCACCAACACTTTTACCCACCAAACATGTAGTAGAGTTAGCTAACGGTAAAAGTCTAGAAGCCACGCACGTAGTTCAGGGTTGTAATCTTATCCTAGCTGGTCAAGCCTTCTCTATCGATCTCATTCCCATAGTTTTGGGTAGCTTCGACGTCGTGATTGGGATGGATTGGTTATCCCAACACCAGGCAGAAATCTTATGCAGTGAGAAGATAACTCGCATTCCTCGTTCTGGTCAAGAACCTCTCGAAGTCCAAGGCGACAAGAGTGGTGCTGTAGTTGGCATCATCTCTTTCTTGAAGGCTCAGAAATGCTTACGTAAGGGTCACACAGCCATTTTGGCTCTTGTTTCGGATGCATCGACGAAGGAAAAGAAATTGGAGGATATTCCAATTGTACGTGATTACCCTCAGGTGTTTCCTGAAGACTTACCTGGCTTACCGCCTCATCGTCAGGTCGAATTTCAGATCGAGCTCGCTCCAGGAGCAGCACCTATAGCTCGCGCACCATATCGTCTAGCTCCATCAGAATTGGAGGAACTGTCAAAGCAACTGCAAGAGCTCTTGGAAAAGGGTTTCATTCGTCCAAGCTCTTCGCCTTGGGGAGCTCCAGTGCTTTTCGTGAAGAAGAAAGACGGTACGTTCAGGATGTGTATCGACTACCGTGAACTCAACAAGGTGACGGTGAAGAACCGTTATCCTCTTCCACGCATAGACGACTTATTCGACCAGTTGCAAGGGTCGTGTTACTATTCGAAGATAGATTTGAGGTCGGGGTACCATCAGCTGAGAGTCCGGGACGAGGACGTCTCCAAGACAGCCTTCAGAACTCGTTACGGTCACTACGAGTTTCTCGTCATGCCATTCGGGTTAACGAATGCGCCTGCTGTATTTATGGATCTTATGAACAGGGTGTGCAAACCCTATCTCGACAAGTTCGTCATAGTATTCATCGACGACATTCTGATTTACTCCAAGAGTCAGGAGGAGCACGAGCAGCATCTTCGCCTGATATTGGAACTCCTTCGGAAGGAACAGTTGTACGCCAAGCTTTCTAAATGCGACTTCTGGCTTCGTGAAGTCCACTTCTTAGGCCATGTGGTGAACAGGGATGGGATCCATGTCGATCCATCCAAGGTAGATTCGATCAGGAACTGGCCTGCACCGCGTACACCAACAGAAATACGCCAATTCTTGGGTTTGGCAGGTTACTACAGACGGTTTATTAAAGACTTTTCGAAGATTGCTCAGCCGCTTACACTACTGACACAGAAGGGTGTCACCTATCGCTGGGGAGAACCCCAGGAGACTGCTTTTCAGCACTTAAAGGATAGACTTTGCAGCGCATCTATCCTCTCTCTGCCATAGGGCACAGATGACTTCGTAGTATATTGTGATGCATCCATTCGGGGACTTGGATGTGTGTTGATGCAGCGGGATAAGGTTATTGCTTACGCTTCACGCCAACTTAAGATTCACGAACGGAACTACACGACGCACGATTTAGAGCTGGGAGCTGTTGTTTTCGCGCTTAAGATATGGCGACACTATCTGTACGGTACCAAGTGCACGATTTACACCGATCACAGGAGTCTCGAGCATATCCTTAAGCAGAAGGATTTGAACATGCGTCAACGACGATGGGTTGAATTACTGAACGACTACGAATGCGCTATCAAGTACCATCCAGGCAAGGCCAATGTTGTGGCTGATGCCCTCAGCCGGAAAGACACTTTACCACGGCGCGTGCGAGCGCTACAGCTTACGATTCAGTCCAGTCTTCCTGCTCAGATACGAGCTGCTCAGGCAGAAGCACTGAAGCCCGAAAACGTCAAGGCTGAAGCCTTACGCGGCTCACGACAACAGATGGAATAGAAGGCAGACGGCGCCTACTATGTAACGGGGCGTATTTGGGTCCCACTTTATGGCGGTCTACGCGAATTTGTGATGGACGAAGCACACAAGTCTCGCTATTCGGTACATCCAGGGTCGGATAAAATGTACCACGACATCAGCACTACTTATTGGTGGCCTAGCATGAAGGCGCACATTGCTACGTACGTTGGAAAATGCTTGACCTGTGCAAGAGTCAAGGTCGAATATCAGAAACCAGCTGGCCTACTTCAGCAGCCTAAGATACCGCAATGGAAATGGGAAGAAATTTCCATGGATTTCGTTACAGGCCTACCTAGATCCCAGCGGGGAAACGATACCATATGGGTGATCGTGGATCGACTCACCAAGTCTGCACACTTCCTACCTATAAAGGAAACGGATAAGTTCTCCACTCTCGCAGACGTCTATCTTAAAGAAGTTGTCTCGAGGCACGGGGTGCCCACATCCATCATCTCGGATCGCGATGCACGATTCACGTCAGAACTATGGCAAGCAATGCATAAATCTTTCGGCTCAAGGTTAGACATGAGCACAGCATATCATCCTCAGACGGATGGGCAGTCTGAGCGAACGATCCAAACGCTTGAAGACATGCTTCGGGCATGCGTTATTGATTTCGGCAACGGCTGGGAAAAGCACCTCCCTTTGGTGGAGTTCTCGTATAATAATAGTTATCACACCAGCATACAAGCCGCTCCATTCGAGGCATTGTACGGGCGTAAATGCCGGTCACCCCTCTGCTGGGCAGAGGTGGGGGATAGTCAAATTACGGGTCCAGAGATCGTAGTGGACGCCACAGAAAAGATTGCACAAATACGACAACGCATGGCGGCAGCACGCGACCGTCAGAAAGCCTACGCGGACAAGCGTAGAAAGCCTTTGGAATTTCAGGTCGGGGACCGGGTTTTATTGAAAGTCTCACCCTGGAAGGGTGTGGTTCGTTTTGGCAAACGGGGCAAACTGAATCCGCGATACGTCGGACCATTCGAAATCATAGAAAAGGTTGGCAAAGTAGCATACAAGTTGAACCTACCAGCTGAACTCGGGGCAGTTCACAATGTCTTTCACGTATCGAACCTAAAGAAGTGCCTATCAGATGAAAACCTCATCATTCCTTTTAAGGAACTCACTATCGACGAGCGGTTGCAGTTCGTCGAGGAACCAGTAGAAATCACGGACCGGGATGTGAAGGTCCTCAAAAGCAAGAGAATCCCTCTTGTTCGAGTTCGTTGGAACTCCAAACGTGGCCCAGAGTACACCTGGGAACGCGAAGACAGGATGACAGAAAAGTACCCCCAGTTATTCGAAACCAATGCAACCACTACTGAGGCTGAAGCTACTACTTCGGAATTTCGGGACGAAATTCCAGATCAACGGGGGGAGGATGTGACACCCCAGGAAAATCAGTGAACAATACAGTTTACCTAGCTTCCTCAGTGAGTGCATACCAAATTTCGGGACGAAATTTCCAATTAGTTGGGATAATGTGACAACTCGAACTTTAGACTCACTTTAATGTAACGTTACGTGTCTATGCGATACCCTGAACTAATGAATATTATGTGAACTTTGTGAAACATGTGTTGTGTTTATATTGTATGTATGTATGTATTGAACCGCACAAGAATCGCACAACACACACATCATCCGCACAGGCCCTTGGGCCGTTTAGCTTGTTTTCGGGACTCATAGGCAACCGAGTTGGGCTCGGCCCACTCCCCTTTCACGTGAACAAACAAATGGTAAGGGGTTTTGTTTCTCATTTTTGTTACAAACATATCACACACACACAAGTTCTCAAAACCCTAGCTCTCTCTTTCTTGCTCGAACCCGACGGCACAAGGCACAAGAGGATCATCGTCCCTCTCTTTGATTTCCAATCGGTTAGTGTTTGATTGTGTTTTAGTGATTGAATGTTGTTATTATTATTACATGCTTTGATTAGAACGAGTAGGATTGATTGTTATGTCAAACAATATGAACCGTATATAGACGATCTTGTGGATCGGTTTTGCATGTGAATAACTTAGAAATTGATTTGATGATGCTTGCTAAACTGCTGTGATGTTATTTAGTTCGAATTATAATCATGATGTTCATAAGAATCGGCTGTTATGCTTCTGTCAAATGAATCGGATATGATGTAAATTGTTGTTGATGTGTATAAACCGACTCTATGTTGTAAATCGGATAGGTTGAATGTTCTAAGTTATTGTTCGTGTTATGATTTTGAATTAGGGTTCTTGAAATTGGTGGTAACAATCCTTGTTTGATCGGATAATTAGTAAGATAGAAACTGTTAAATTGATTGTGGGTAAACTTGGAAATATTGTAACTGATTGGCTAGATTCAATATTGGTTGTAACCGATTGCATAGTTTCCGGAAATTGTTAATTGATCGCACAAGGAAGCCCATTCGCACAAGGGCTCCCTCAATCGCACAACTGATCTGAACCACACAAGGTGGTCCACTCGCACATCTGGGTCAGGCGCACAAGCTGAACCAGTCGCACAAGGCGGTATGTTGGGCCGGACAGCCCAAGTCGTCAATCGTACATGCTGCATGGGCCGGACTACCTTGGACCGCACAACCCAGCTGAATCGTACAAGATCAGCTGGATCGCACAACGTTATTATGTGTTACATTGGGCCGTAGGTTGTATTGGGCTGGGTATTATTGTTGGACTATTTTTTTATCAGGTCGCACAATATGAACTGGATCGCACAAGATGCTTGTTACTTGTTCTATTTTGGGCCGATTGTTATTGGATCACAACGAACATCGTTTGGGCCGACCTTTATATTTGATTTGTTAATTAGTTGGGCCGGGTAAGGTGGGCCTAGACTCACATCGCACAAGATGGTTGGGCTCGCACAAGTTCTTTGGCCCAACCATCCGAATCACACAAGTGGTGTACTTAATGTGTTTACGTGCATACGTGTTTGCCATGATGTATACGTGTACTATTTGAACCGAACCTGACTTGTGTGGTAACCCTGTTAGGACGTGGTTGACCACCTTTAGTTCAAGAGTCTTTTATTTGTGTATCTGCCGAGCAAACCAAGGTGAGTTCGCACAGCCAAGGCATGGTTTCCCGGGTTGGGAATTGGGTTGGATATGTTGTATACGGAATGATTACTCGTACTTACGCATTCTCTAGACTATAGACCATCGTCCTCAGGATAGTCAGGACACGTTACGTAAAGCCTACGTAACCCAGTATTTGCCATTTGTCTCCCGGGTCGGGAGGACACGTTACGTAAAGCCTACGTAACCCAATACCATCTACTGGCTTCCGGGTCGGAAGGCCACGCTGCGTAAAGCCTACGTAGCCCCCACGCGTACCATGTCCTCGGGGAAGGGCACGTCACGTAAAGCCTACGTGACCCTGTACGTTTTCCTGTTCTCGGTAAAGAAGAACACATGGTCGGAAGTTAGTCTAGTAAGTACCGTTAATGAGAAGCCCTCATTAGCAAGGATAAACGTGGGAAGCCCCCACCAGTAATAAGAACACAAGGTTTGGGAAGCCCCCACCTTTAGTACACTCTAGTATGGGAGACCCCCACTAGTTAAACATGCACACTATACTATGAACTTACTGTGAACTCGCTCAACTAGTTTGTTGATTATTTGCTGCATGTCTTGCAGGACCTTAGGTATACTTGGAGCTTGCACCAGAGGAGAAGCGGGTCGTTGTGGACAAGAACATGTGAATGCTTATTAAACACTTTTACATTCACACATTGATACTTATGTTTTGGGTTTTACATTTAATGCTTCCGCTACATAAACAGTGTTTGGTTTTGAACATCAATTATGTCTATGTTTATTATTAAATGCTATGTTTGATATAATTGGTGGCTTGATCCTGGTCATGTCACGCTCCCAAGCGGTGGTACTTCGCGGGTGGATTTTGGGGGTGTGACAAAGAAAATGCAAAACAACTTTATAATAGGAGTTGTTATCCTCTCGACATAAATTCAATTGCAAAATATTTAAAAGGCGGTTACAATTTTAATTAATATAATAACTATTATAACTTTTATAATTAATTTGGCTGCTTCACTCATTTTACTCGTGTACTGACAAATTATAGCGTTCTATAAAATTATGAATATACCCTTGAGACGTGCTTATTTTTCTCTACATTTTGACCTAAATTTCGTTAAAAACAGAGTAGGGCCAAATATAATATATTTTATGATTATTATCAAATGGGCTCTTATACCACTAAACCTCTGTCTAGGTATCTCATGGTTCAAATTGTCATTCGACCCGTCAAGTTGGTAAACGATCACGCAACGCGCAGTTTTTTTAAATACTAACCCGTCTTTAATGAAAAGTCGAACGCTTTCACGTATTTTCTTGAAATACATTCTATTAGTGTTCTATGAATGTTTTTTAGGCTTGACTGACTATACAATGCATCTTTGGTTGTTTCCGTGTGCGTTAAAATCAAAGGCGTTTCGCTAACCGGAAGTTGCTTTGTTTAACGTGCCAACTACCTGTTAAGGTCTCCAATGGTTAGATATGATTGGATTCGAGTAAAGGGGTTGCCGGATTGTGGCAATTTCATCTTTGATGATGGAGGATGAGTCGTTTTTCGGTTTGGTGTTGATGTGCGCAAAACGCAACATATAAATTACATCAAATGTGGCATAAACTAACCCTTTTTGGCGCTAATGTTGGAAAAAGTGTGTCTTTGTTTTCCTCTTGTATTTTCAGGAATAAATGAGCTCAAATGAACAAAAGAAGCAAAAATGCAGCTAAATCTAACATAAATACAAGAAAAGGAATAAACGTGGCATGCCCGACCCCCCGACAGCATCTTCCCAAGCAAAAACAAGAGAATAGAAGGCTGAACACGCCCCGTGTTCAATGAGCACGGGTGTCACACCCCAAAAATCCACGCGCGGGGTATCACTGCTTGTGGGCGTGACTGACCAGGATCCAGCCACCAATCATATTGAACAAGCATGTAAATAGTTAATAAAATCCCTCACAATACAATTGGTGTCCAAACATAACATAGTTTAAGTTGCAAGCGGAAGCATAAAGTATAAAACCAAATCATAAGTTCAAACGTTTCAAATGTTTAGCATGGCACACAACTGTCCATGTCCCACAACGACTCTTCCTACTCCCATGCAAGCTCCAAAGATACCTAACGACCTGCAAGGCATGTAACAGAGAGTCAACAAAAAAGTTGAGCGAGTTCACAGGAGGTGTACGTTGTAAAGTAGTTTTTCAAGAACTATGAGTTTGTTTCCAACAACAGGTTAAATCAACTTTCTTATTTTCCAAACCATGAATGGTGGGGGCTACCCCATGTTGTAAACCACTAGACTAGATGTAGCCATAAGTGTCCTTCCCAATCTGAGGACAGAAGTACGCTTTGAATACGTAGGTTTAACGTAGGTGTCCTTCCCAATCCGAGGACAGAGGTACGTATGAGAATACGTAGTTTTAGCGCTGGCGTCCTTCCCAATCCGAGGACGGTGGTACGTAGTGTATACGTAGGTTTAGCGCTGGTGTCCTTCCAAATCCGAAGACAGTGGTACGTAGCGAGTACGTAGGTTTAGCGCTGGTGTCCTTCCCAATCCGAGGACAGTGGTAAGTAGTCTAGTAATGGTGTAAGTACAAGTTCCGTTGTAGCTATTCAATCGAAACCACTACTGAGGCTGAAGCTACCGCGGAATTTCGGGACGAAATTCCCAACCATTGGGGGAAGGATGTGACACCCCAGGAAAACCTTGCAACTTAACTAGCTTCCTCAGTGAGTACGTGCTAAATTTCGGGACGAAATTTCCTTCAACTTGGGGATAATGTGACAACTCGTATTTCAAACCTCTCTTTGTACTTTAATGTAACCGGTGTGAACGTTATATGATTATGTAAACTTTGATGATTAATGAAATGTTATGTTTAATATTGTGTTATGTGAATGTATGTGACTCGGATCGCACAACAAATCCCGATCGCACAAGCCTTTGCGCTTTGGTCCCTTACCACTCTCGGCACACATTCGTTGATAATCGAACCAAGGGCAACCCAAGGCTGGGTTCGGCCCACTTCTTCATACACATACCCCTTAGGGAGTTTTGTTTCTCATTAGTTGCAAAACGAGAACACACACAAACCCTAATTCTCTCCTCTCTCTCTCGAAGCTGACGGCAACAACACCTATCTCTTCAAAGATCTTCTTGATTCGGATTACCCTTTTCGTCCTACCTTCTAATCGGTTAGTGTTCTTATTATTGGTTATATGATTTGAATGATGTTGTGATCGATGTGATTCTACATGATAGCCTTAGGATGCTTCGTAATTGATTGTAATGGAATTTAGGATTGTTATTCGGCTCACATGTGTATGATTAGTTCATGATAGGAATTAATAATCGGACAATGATAAAGAAGATTATTAACCGAATGCTTGCTAATCGGCTGATATGTGTTCGTATGCGGATGATATGTGTTAATCCCGGTGTTTAATCCGATTAAATGTTATGATAGGTTGTTGATTATGATTTGTTGTAATTAGGGTTCATAAGAATTAATTGGTAAATGTTCAATTTGATCGACAAATGCATAATTGGAAAACTGTTATCATTGATTTGGTGAAATACATGTGGAATAGGAAACTGTTTGAATGATTTGTAACTGATTACCATGATTTACGGCAATCACATAACCAATCGCACAAGTTTGTCGGTCGCACAAGATCAGATCACACAAGGTCTGATCTGATCGAACAAGCTTTGGTTGCACAAATCTAGTCGCACAAGATTTGGTACAACCACTTTAAGCACCATGTACAATCAGTATATGCATGATCGCACAAGACCTTGTGGATCGCATAAGGTTGTGCCGATCGCACAAGGCTCGGGCTACACACGAACATTTGGACAATTGGGCCTCAAAGCCCAATCCCAATCGCACAAGGCAACTGGATCGCACAAGTCGTCCGGATCGCACAAGCCCATCCGGACCACACAAGCTCACTGTTTGTCATTATTGGGCTTCTAAATTGTTGGGTCGGGTTTATGTTGGATCGCACAACATTTTTTTTGGGTAAAGGGTTACTCCGGTGATTCTATTATAAAACAACCGCAAATAAGTACAAGTAGTGAGGAAGAGTTCCACACTAGTTCATATATAGGACATGCCCCATATATGTAAAGCCAACCAACAAAGTACCTATGACATCACATACCCTAGTCTACTAAACATCAAAAATGACTATTTAGTAGACATACAAAATAAACAAAAACAAAACATCATCCTCCATCATCAAAAATAAAATTGCCAAGAACCGGCAGCCCCTTCACACGAACCCGAGACAATCTATCCATTGAATAACTTTGAGGAAGATGTGCTTGCTCCTACTCTTGCAGACGATGAGGTCATAAATCCATTTGTTTCATTGTATACTTCTGTGACTTCCTCATCATCCGAGTCTTGCTGATCATTATGAGCCCCACTACTAGACTGACCCATATGAAGACCCTTATCCCGTAAAACTTCGAAAGAGTTCTTAGATAAGATATTCGATTGCTGAGCCGATGGATTGGTCCCCCCATGAGGTTTGGGTCCAATCGGCCTATACTCAAACTTCTGTTTCTGCTTGTTTACAGGAAAACCTGCTTTCCTAGCCGCTTTCTTACGAATCACATCCATAAACCCATCCTTGTCTACTACCAGCTGTTTCCCTTGCTGCCTATTATTCCCTTCATATTGTTTCTGAATGTTAACCGGCTCCTTAGGAACCCTCCTAGTCTGCCTCGGGCATGTATCATCAGAATGCCCAAACACTTTGCATGAGCACACCTATAAGGACTCCATTCATACTCCACATAAAGTTTCTGTTTGACAAAACCTTCACCTTCAAGGTCAGGAACCGCTATAACTATATCCTCCTTAAAATTATTATCGGCTGAGATTTCTAATAATGCTCTAGCATAACTACTCCTTCCCCAAGTATCCATACACATGGACGAGGTGTACGAGTCCAACATCTTCGGATCACCAATAGCCGTAACATCATGGATTAGAAACTAAGGAGCGTAATCAGGTACTCCCTAGATGCTAAGCAAGATCGATCAGAACCAGGATTGAATTGAAGAGAGGATTGTTTTCACAGAAACGCCCAAATCGCCCTATTCGCCCAGAGCCCCATTCATCTATGCTGCACACACCTTTTGTATGCCCCTAGTTTTTGTTGGATCGCACAACATGTTGTGGGTCGCACAAGGTTGTGCTGAACGCACAACATGTTGGGCCGAGTAATATTTGGGCTTCTAGTGTATAATAAACAGTTATCGTTTAACGTGTTCTTTGTGTATGCCATGCTCGTTGTGTGTTAGTAACTTGATTAGTACGTGCACTACTTGAACCTAGACCTGACTTGTATGGTAACCATGTTAGGACGTGGTTGACCACATATAGCTCAAGTGACCTTTTCGTGTATCTGCCGAGCAAACCAAGGTGAGTTCACACTCCTAAGGCATGGGATTCCCGGTGGGTTGGGAATGGGATTGAATAGCTACAACGGAACTTGTACTTACACCATTACTATACTACTTACCACTGTCCTCAGATTGGGAAGGACACCAGCGCTAAACCTACGTACTCGCTACGTACCACTGTCCTCGGATTGGAAGAACACCAGCGCTAAACCTACGTATACACTACGTACCACCGTCCTCGGATTAGGAAGGACGCCAGCGTTTTTTTTTTGGGTAAAGGGTTACCCCGGTGGTACGTATGAGAATACGTAGTTTTAACGCTGGCGTCCTTTTCACCGGGGAAGGACGCCAGCGTTAAAACTACGTATTCTCATACGTACCTCTGTCCTCGGATTGGGAAGGACACCTACGTTAAACCTACGTATTCAAAGCGTACTTCTGTCCTCAGATTGGGAAGGACACTTATGGCTACATCTAGTCTAGTGGTTTACAACATGGGGTAGCCCCCACCATTCATGGTTTGGAAAATAAGAAAGTTGATTTAGCCTGTTGTTGGAAACAAACTCATAGTTCTTGAAAAACTACTTTACAACGTACACCTCCTGTGAACTCGCTCAACTTTGTTGTTGACTCTCTATTACATGCCTTGCAGGTCATTAGGTATCTTTGGAGCTTGCATGGGAGTGGGAAGATTCGTTGTGGGACACGGACAGCTGTGTGCCATGCTAAACATTTGAAATGTTTAAACTTATGATTTGGTTTTATACTTTATGCTTCCGCTTGCAACTTAAACTATGTTTTGTTTGGACACCAATTGTATTGTGAGGGATTTTATAAACTATTTACAAGCTTGTTCAATATGATTGGTGGCTGGATCATGGTCAGTCACGCCTCCAAGCGGTGATACTCCGCGCGTCGATTTTGTGGGTGTGACAACGGGGACGTGCCCAAGTGTCTGCAGAAAAGACAAAGTTGTAGAAGCTTCTATCACCCACCACGGGGGCGTGCCCAGCGGACAGGGGGCCGTGGTCAACTCTAAGATTCGCAGAATCTAGGGAAATCTTGATAGTACCGATACACTTCTGAACACGGGGTCGTGCCCAGCGGACACGGGGGCGTGGTCAACTAATGCAGACAAACTGCAATTAATGAAGAAAGAGAAGATGGGTGGACACAGGGTCGTGCCCAATGGACACGGGGCCGTGTCCGGGCTTCTGTGCAGGCTATAAATAGGGGTGCTTGGCTCATTTGCAAACCATCCCTTGGCACACCACCTTTCTCACACTTCACCCACCCACCACCACCATAACAACCCACATCCACCATGATCCATCATAGAGTGTGTGAGTAGTCTCGGGATCCAAGATTGATCGTAAGAGTTCTTGACAATCAAAGGCCATGTTTGCCGAAGTCTCTTACATCACTTGGTGAAGACAAGTGTCTAGTGTAATACTTTTTATTTTTAATCTTTTCGCACCTTTTATTTGGTTATGTATTAATGACTTTAATAACTAGTTTCTTATGTTGAAGGTGAATCTTCCTTATCATTTGTCCGTGGTGTTTTGGCGTTATTTTACTGTCTATATAAAATAAAGGATTTACACCATTCATATCTCCACGGTCTATATGGAGATATGTTGGCTGCCTGGTCGGGGGTTAAGGGACTGGTTTGGTAAGAGTCTTGCCTTGTTTAGTGTATAGATCCTGCAAGGACCTGGGTCAATTTTAGTAGGACCTCCTTCAATACCCACTGGTATTGGATGGCGGGGGTCCAAACTCTTTGATCCCCTCATATGTAAGCTACTATTAAAACTTTAACCCGGCTACTTAGGACTGTATCCCTGCTGACTCAGACTACTTAGCCGAGGGTAACGTCACCTTCAAAAGAGGGGCCTACCACATTACGCATTAATAACTTAATTAATTATCTTTCAATAATCCAACCCTTTAGGATTGTATCCTTGCTGACTCAAACTACTGGGTTGAGGGTAATGTCACCTTCAAAAGAGGGGCCTATTACAATAACTAAGATAATCTCTTAAAAAGTGCAAAAGTGCGGAAATAATCAAAGGTTTCACTAAACACGAGTCGGATACAAGTGATTCATCTTGTCTATCTGTTTTATTTTTATTTTTATTTTCAGCATTTTTAGTTTTTTATTTTCTAGTTTAAAACATTTTTCTAAACTTTTGATTTGATTAGACGTTGAGGATAAACCGGTATTAAAAGCTCTTGTGTCCTTGGACGACCTCAGTATCTTACCAACACTATTGTCACACCCCCAAAATACCACCTGCGGGAACACCGCGGGGCATGTGACGTACCAGGATTTGAGCCACCAATCACATTGAACCATACATTGTATTTAACCAAAACACATCATTAATTGACAACATAAATATTTAATCAGTAAAGTTGAGTAGCGGAAGCATAATGTAAGTTGTTCAAAACAACTGTTCCATAATTAGGTTCAAGCGAGTGTATTAAGATGGTTATATCCAAGAGCCTCGATCCATGACTACTCCAGCACTCCCAGATAGCAAGTCCATAATAAAGCCAACGACCTGCAAGCATGCAGACAAGTGTATCAGACAACGCTGGTGAGTTCAAAGTTTTGTTAACATGTTTAGTTACCAGTCTTGTGTATAAAACAGTTCAACGATTTGTTTTGATGTTGTTATTACTCGATTACCGTATGTGGCGACTAGATGTGAATGCCCAACCCCAATGCCTCCATTTAGGCATTGGTCATGAGGTCAAGGTATCAAACAACCTTGAATAGATGTAAGGGGTCTTATATGTACACGATGTGAATGCCCAACCCCAATGCCTCTAACTAGGCATTGGTCATGAAGTCCAGGTAATTAGTTCACGCCCGTCCTTTCGGCACGGTGTGAGGGTGCCAAACCTAATAGCGCTATCAACTAAATACCTCGTTGCTTCTTCAGCAACACGGTAGATGTATGGGGTCTTACATGATTTATACTGTGTTGTGTTCAATAACCAACATCCCAAATAAACAGTTTACCCAGTATTCCCTTTAGAAACGTTTACCAGATGTCCCAAACCACCGGGACGCATGTTTAGAAAAGTGCAGTGAACTCGCCTTAGTTTGCTCGGTATGTTACGTTACTTGTTCCAGTTAGTCAAACACGTCCTAAAAAGGTTACCGGTAACAATCAGTTCTACATGCACATGGAACACATCTTTCACGTACTATTAATTCACGTATTCATTGTTCACAAAACGCACATTTAATGTACATGCACCGCACACAAGTAATTCCAGTCATGACAATTAATCCATTCACCTAGCGTCATCGAATAATCGTTTAACATGCAATGTCTTAAACATACTACATACATACTTATATACTTTACTCGTATACACTACAAGTTAAACTATTAAACATGTGTGTCCCATTATTTAAGCAAAGCCCGAACAGACAGTGGGTGGCCCGGGTTCCAAAACAGCCCATGCGAGGATGTTACCTAACAATGTTATCCGACCCAAGTAGGTGGGCTCTATTTCCCATCAAGTTTTATATACTCAAAACAGTTTCCATACTATCATATGATTTTTATTAATCATTAATCATAGATTCATCATGTGATCACCAGTAATATTTAGCATTCAAATTCATTATTCAATTGGCCCAAATAGCACAACATCGTCTAACAAAGGGGACCCTAGTTCTTTGCCATAAGATCAGACCACCTAATCAGATTCATCATCCTGTTGCATGACAAACACATCAACATATACATGAACTTCCAATTTCTCATAACATAGTCATCACTATCGTCAAAGCCCACTGTTCACCCCGTCCCCTTCTCGGCGAAACGCCCCAGCGACGAAACACTAGCTTCGTCGAAGCCATATGTGACGAAACTCTAGCTTTCGTCGTCTACATTCACGGCGAAACTTCCATGTTTCGTCGACTTCATCAGGTGAGGAACAGTTTCAGTATATCAAACCCTATTCGTCCTCAATGGTTTCAATACAGATCAATCAACATAAAATCCCTAAGAACAGTTCATGCCTACACATACGTTAATTATTCATCATCATCATCGTTTAAAGACTAACATATTAAAACATTCACAGAAGCATTCTCAGTATAATCATCATCATTTAAAGACTAACATATATCATCATCGTTTACCACTTAACGTAACGTGTAGATTAAATCATCAAACATATAAACATCAAATTCCAGAACAGATTCATTGTCATCATTATTCTCACTTACAAGCTATGTAATATACATCATAGCTCACAGATTGTTCATCGTTAACCACACGACATTCAGCATTCTAACCTGGTTTTTGGAGTGTTGTAACGGAGTGTAAGCTAAGAGATCGGAGCGGAGTTTCCGAGTTTCGAATGGGCCGCCGTCGAGTGATCGGAGTGTACAGAAGTCACCGTAGGTTTGATCGGAGATGTAGGGGTTGAGAGCCGTCGTCGAATAGTCGAAGCAAATGGTGTCGGAGGTTCGATCGGGTAGAAGGTTTTTGTAAGGTTGCAGGTTTTGGATAGAAGAAGGAGAGTTAGAAAGAAAGTGTGGGTAAGGGATTTTCTAGGGATTGGTGATATGATTTGATTGCAACCTTTTCTAAGATGTCGGCTGAGGTTATCAACATATACCCCTCATATCAGTCGCACACTCCTTCATGCTTCCCCTTTTTCATTGTGCGACTACATTAGGGTAGACCTAATGTGTCGTTTGGGCTTTTATTGGGCTGGTCAGAGGTATGCAAGTTGGATAATTTTGTTAAGTGTAATAGTGATCCGTTTAATACATACATGATATTTATTACTACATATGCATGTAGCACTCTTATGTATATATAAACAACTATAAATCCATGCAACAACTTATAGGCACCATTTCATGTCAAGTAATTAGCTTTAAAATAAATTTTCTCATATAAAAATAATAAACGTTTAGCTATATCGTAGAGTACTTCGCGACGGGAAAATTCGGGTTGTCACATTATCCACAAGTTTTAAAAACTTTCGTCCCGAAAGTTAGAGCGCAGCCACTAATGAGCTCGTGTGGTACAAAGTTTTCGCAGGGTGTCACATCATCCCCCCATTAGTTTGGAATTTCGTCCTGAAATTACGTTGTAGCTTCAGTGCTGGGAGTTTCGTTTGCAAACAACTTGGGATACTTGTGTGTCATCTGGTCTACTCTTTCCCAGGTAAACTCTGGGCCACGGTGTGAGTTCCAACGAACCCGTACGATAGGTATCCTGCTGCGTTTAAGGGTTTTGACCTCTCGGTCCAGTGTTTCAACTGGTTCTTCAATGAAGCGTAACTGGTCGTCGATTGTGAGTTCCTTAAACGGAAGGATGATAGTTTCATCTGACAAACACCTCTTTCAGATTCGATACATGAAAGACGTTGTGTGCCGCGTCCAGCTCTTCAAGCAGATCCAGTCTACAGGTGATATCAGTGCTCATGTCCAAGCGTGAGCCAAGAGTGTTGTGTACTGCCTGTCATAAATCAAACATAGATCAAAATCAGAGGTAACAGGAGTTGGCACCTCATGCCTAAAAGCCGTCTCTCTCAGAGGAACCTTCACAGCTGTGAGGAGTCGTCAGTTTCCTTGGTTGCAAGAAAGTGTGCTGGTAACATGAGACAATCAACGATCGCCCAGGTGATATTGTTTCCGCTTCAAGTTGTAAGTAGATTAGCGACAAAGTCCATGGCAGTCTGTTCTCATCTCCATATGGGTATTGCTGGTTGCTGATACTTCACTCTGACTTTCCCACAAGTCAATCCACCATTCACACACCTAACTAGGTGGGCCTTCTTGCCCGATTACCAGTACGAGGTTTATAAATCCTAATGTCTCTCATCATAGCCCAGACGACTAGAAAATCAATGCCGGTGTGTTTTGCTCAATAAAAGTTCCCTACAGTTGTGGTATAATGAGACCCACATTCGTTCCATGAGGTAACGAGTATCTTCCGACCTGTCCAAGGTTGCTTCTCCATGCCCCGCATGGGTTCAACTTGATAATCCTCTTCCAGTTCGAACAAATCGAGTCTGATCAGTTAAGTTAGAGTCAATAGTGAGCTGCAAAGCTCATACACGTTCAAGTTCCATAGCTGTAATTTTCCCAAAAGTTCCATCCTACGATGCCATTTACTGATCTAACTCTTTCGAAACCAGGGTCCACTAGAGGCCCTTGTGATCGGTCTAAGTAACACATTTGGTATCGCCTAAGTAATACCTCCAAGTAAATTCCAAGACCACGGTTTCCACCGCCGGTTGTGTGTTGTGCAGTTCCTCTTTGTAACTCCACTACGTAAGTCATCAATCTCTCGTGTTGCGTCGACGTTTAACTGGGATTCTGATTCGAAACATAATGATATACCACTGAATTACCCGCACCCTCGGGTAAAGACGATGCTCAGTGCATTACAAAGTTGGAATTTGAAAGCTGAAGAGACGTCATCCTGCTCCGTCTTTCACGAACGCAACGCCCTGCTGTGCTAAAGAGATTTAAGTTGTGCGACCTTCGAAAATCCTGTGAGTAAGCTGCGATAGTATCTAACGAAACCAAGGAATTGCTGCATCCTCGAAGGAATCTTTGGTGTTGATCAGTTTCTAACAAGATGTATCTTAGCGAGATCCACGTGTATCCACACTCCGTTGGTCACATGATCAAAATGCATCTCTCGAATCTAGATGTGACCTTTTAACAAGACTTCGCTCGTAATGGCTCCTCCCAGAGGTGCGCTAAAATAGGATACATATTCCACCCATGGTATTCCCTTCTCCTGGCCATGATTCAGAATGTCATCACAAATATGGTCGATCCATGCGATCCTTGGCTGCTGGTGTGTTGATCAATTCAATGATCATGGTGTACAAAGTTGAAATGGCTGTATTGCGTTCGACATACTGTGCTAAGAGAATTCTCCTCTTGGACTTCCATCTGATGATAGTTCGTTCGCTAGCAAATACTCGAATGGAGGTTCATCCCTCGCAACTGGTCGACAGGTGGCCAATACATGGTCGAGACAAGCGGTTCCTAACTGTCACCCTGTTACGCTCTTGGTAATCGGTACACATATGAAAAGGCTTATCTTCACTGGTGTAACTGGGGCTTCCCAAAGCGGAAACTAGGTCCGACAAAACTCGTGTTCCAACAGTTCTCGTAGTTGCTTATATAGTTTTTGCAACCCACCTGGTGCAAGACGGTAAAAGTACAAGTATTCAGAGATGCCTCTGCCATGAGATCAACTGGGATTCTGACTAACAGTTTTGGTAGTAACCTGAAAGTTCCTCGAATGGTACACTGAGATGAGTCACCACAATTGGTGGATCCTCGATCCCTTTTCCTTAGCCTAATCGTCAGAAACGGTTGCTAATACAGCGGGGTCATCCCTCCGTAGACGCTTCTGGGCCCTCATAGTCAAAATGGCGCTACCCTTGCACCAGTCTAATGCTTTAGATCAAATAACAAATCACCACACAAAATTTTTTCCCCACTGAGTACATTCGCGCGATTTCTAGATAATCCAGTCCATACTAACTACTACATTGTAGCCATCAAGGATAGTAGATAGAAGATCGGTGTCGAATACTTGTCCCACAAGGTCGAGTTTGCATCCCAACTAACATATGTGGTTTCATCTTATTTGCCATCAGCCGATTCCACAGCAGGTTCGGTTTCAAGAAGCATCAGGGTTAAGCAAAACAGTGACGAAGCGATTGGTTACTAAGAACGTGTAGGCCACCATGTTGCTATAATCCTGGCGTTGCCCACGCCAATCCTAAATGTCCGTCGTGAATATCATATCCAATGTTGTTGCTACTGCTACTAGGATTCCCGAAGCTGCCATTGCTCCTTGGGTTGTTGGCGTCTTGCCCTAACATCGGCCATTCCCTATTGAAGCCACCATCATTTCCATACCGAAAGTCATGATTTGCGAGTACCTTGCTGTCATCGTGACTGTTGCTTCTAATGTTATTGCTCGAAATGGAGTCCTGCGATCTTTCTTCAACAATGTCCATCTCTTCACATTCTGTGCCACGTTCCAAGGCGCTACTCATTATGCTGGCAGTTACACATTCCACATCATAGTCAATTGTCATCGTTTATGTACCGATTGACTCGTAAGAGTAGGCTACCATAAGTTGTTAACTAGGGTTTAGGATTTGTTTGTAGTCAAATCGTTGACGTTCATTGTCAGTAACTAGAGTCGTTCAAATGCTGAAGTCGGTAAAGTACTACATTTACCCTCTTGTCCATCGTTCTTCCAAGTTGATTAAATACTACACGGTTTGCTGCGGGAGTACTGCAGAAGTGATCGCACTTCTGAATCTAATGCGCCAAATCTTTGAGTTCCACCATATGATGAGAAGTGAGAAAGGTTAATCATTGACGTTGCAACATCCAACTCAGGGACGTTTGTACCAGCACCTAACATTCTACACGGTTCGCTAGGCGTTCAGAGGGGCGTTCAGGTAATACCCGATAGCATCAAGAGTCGAAAGGATTCAGAGAGAGTGAAAAGGTCACGTTCGAGTAGGAGACGATCACTGTTATGACTCCTATAATTTGGTTACGTTTCACGCTGATCAAATAACGGAGCGGAACCCCTTCTTCACTAGTTAGGCCTTACTGGGACTCACATGCACCCCACATTATTATTATGTGTGCACCCACAATAATATTGTGATTCGCCTGCTCATCTCAGCTCCTCCTAACTCATGTCGAATGTTTCCCCCAAACTCGAATAGCAAACAAAGAGCATCACATAACATAAGTCACGAATGTTTAGGGAATACCACCCTATCAATCATATAACACGTGCAAGTGATACGTAAGTTCATACTATCGTGTTTAACGTGCACTAGCATTCATTATCATATGTAAGTGTTCACTAGTTACGTAGTACAATGAGTATACGAGAGACGAACCTTGCAATCTGGAGCTGAGTGTCATGGTCGTATTGTTTGTTGTCAACACTGTTCGGTTATAGTCTGGTTTTATAAAAAAAACGTTTTAAAACCTAGTTCACTATAACCAGTGGCTCTGATACCAAACTGTCACACCCCCAAAATACCACCTGCGGGAACACCGCGGGGCATGTGACGTACCAGGATTTGAGCCACCAATCACATTGAACCATACATTGTATTTAACCAAAACACATCATTAATTGACAACATAAATATTTAATCAGTAAAGTTGAGTAGCGGAAGCATAATGTAAATTGTTCAAAACAACTGTTCCATAATTAGGTTCAAGCGAGTGTATTAAGATGGTTATATCCAAGAGCCTCGATCCATGACTACTCCAGCACTCCCTGATAGCAAGTCCATAATAAAGCCAACGACCTGCAAGCATGCAGACAAGTGTATCAGACAACGCTGGTGAGTTCAAAGTTTTGTTAACATGTTTAGTTACCAGTCTTGTGTATAAAACAGTTCAACGATTTGTTTTGATGTTGTTATTACTCGATTACCGTATGTGGCGACTAGATGTGAATGCCCAACCCCAATGCCTCCATTTAGGCATTGGTCATGAGGTCAAGGTATCAAACAACCTTGAATAGATGTAAGGGGTCTTATATGTACACGATGTGAATGCCCAACCCCAATGCCTCTAACTAGGCATTGGTCATGAAGTCCAGGTAATTAGTTCACGCCCGTCCTTTCGGCACGGTGTGAGGGTGCCAAACCTAATAGCGCTATCAACTAAATACCTCGTTGCTTCTTCAGCAACACGGTAGATGTATGGGGTCTTACATGATTTATACTGTGTTGTGTTCAATAACCAACATCCCAAATAAACAGTTTACCCAGTATTCCCTTTAGAAACGTTTACCAGATGTCCCAAACCACCGGGACGCATGCTTAGAAAACTGCAGTGAACTCACCTTAGTTTGCTCGGTATGTTACGTTACTTGTTCCAGTTAGTCAAACACGTCCTAAAAAGGTTACCGGTAACAATCAGTTCTACATGCACATGGAACACATCTTTCACGTACTATTAATTCACGTATTCATTGTTCACAAAACGCACATTTAATGTACATGCACCGCACACAAGTAATTCCAGTCATGACAATTAATCCATTCACCTAGCGTCATCGAATAATCGTTTAACATGCAATGTCTTAAACATACTACATACATACTTATATACTTTACTCGTATACACTACAAGTTAAACTATTAAACATGTGTGTCCCATTATTTAAGCAAAGCCCGAACAGACAGTGGGTGGCCCGGGTTCCAAAACAGCCCATGCGAGGATGTTACCTAACAATGTTATCCGACCCAAGTAGGTGGGCTCTATTTCCCATCAAGTTTTATATACTCAAAACAGTTTCCATACTATCATATGATTTTTATTAATCATTAATCATGGATTCATCATGTGATCACCAGTAATATTTAGCATTCAAATTCGTTATTCAATTGGCCCAAATAGCACAACATCGTCTAACAAAGGGGACCCTAGTTCTTTGCCATAAGATCAGACCACCGAATCAGATTCATCATCCTGTTGCATGACAAACACATCAACATATACATGAACTTCCAATTTCTCATAACATAGTCATCACTATCGTCAAAGCCCACTGTTCACCCCGTCCCCTTCTCGGCGAAACGCCCCAGCGACGAAACACTAGCTTCGTCGAAGCCATATGTGACGAAACTCTAGCTTTCGTCGTCTACATTCACGGCGAAACTTCCATGTTTCGTCGACTTCATCAGGTGAGGAACAGTTTCAGTATATCAAACCCTATTCGTCCTCAATGGTTTCAATACAGATCAATCAACATAAAATCCCTAAGAACAGTTCATGCCTACACATACGTTAATTATTCATCATCATCATCGTTTAAAGACTAACATATTAAAACATTCACAGAAGCATTCTCAGTATAATCATCATCATTTAAAGACTAACATATATCATCATCGTTTACCACTTAACGTAACGTGTAGATTAAATCATCAAACATATAAACATCAAATTCCAGAACAGATTCATTGTCATCATTATTCTCACTTACAAGCTATGTAATATACATCATAGCTCACAGATTGTTCATCGTTAACCACACGACATTCAGCATTCTAACCTGGTTTTTGGAGTGTTGTAACGGAGTGTAAGCTAAGAGATCGGAGCGGAGTTTCCGAGTTTCGAATGGGCCGCCGTCGAGTGATCGGAGTGTACAGAAGTCACCGTAGGTTTGATCGGAGATGTAGGGGTTGAGAGCCGTCATCGAATAGTCGAAGCAAATGGTGTCGGAGGTTCGATCGGGTAGAAGGTTTTTGTAAGGTTGCAGGTTTTGGATAGAAGAAGGAGAGTTAGAAAGAAAGTGTGGGTAAGGGATTTTCTAGGGATTGGTGATATGATTTGATTGCAACCTTTTCTAAGATGTCGGCTGAGGTTATCAACATATACCCCTCATATCAGTCGCACACTCCTTCATGCTTCCCCTTTTTCATTGTGCGACTACATTAGGGTAGACCTAATGTGTCGTTTGGGCTTTTATTGGGCTGGTCAGAGGTATGCAAGTTGGATAATTTTGTTAAGTGTAATAGTGATCCGTTTAATACATACATGATATTTATTACTACATATGCATGTAGCACTCTTATGTATATATAAACAACTATAAATCCATGCAACAACTTATAGGCACCATTTCATGTCAAGTAATTAGCTTTAAAATAAATTTTCTCATATAAAAATAATAAACGTTTAGCTATATCGTAGAGTACTTCGCGACGGGAAAATTCGGGTTGTCACAACTATACTACGCTCACGATGGGTGCACTTGCCTATATGTGTGTTTGGTGTTAGTAAAATATCGTGTTTTATAAATTTAAAACTTGACTAACGTGTAAAAAGGGCTAAAAATATATATAAAAACATATAACACCACACGGGCATCAAGTTTTTGGCACCGTTGCCGGGGACACAAGGATTTTAAGAAAGCTTAAAATCGACGGCCTAATCAGTTTTTCAAAACCTTTTTAAAACGCGCGCACATTGTTCTGCGTTTTAGTAAGTCTTGCATTTACAGTAGGTTGAACACGGGTCGTGCTCACTGAACACGGGGCCGTGCTGCATATTTTTCATAAAAACACCCAGATACAGAGTCTGAACACGGGGTCGTGCTCACTGAACACGCCCCCCTGCTGCACAAAACCAGTAACTTTTATTCAAATGCCCAGATACAGAATCTGAACACGGGGCCGTGTCCAGCCTCTGTTTTTGTTTTTATTTTTTTTTCTGGTCTTGAGACTCTGTTGTGGTCCGCTGAGTGATTCTTATGGATATATACTCAGGAGGCTACAACTACACCTATGAGGAGGATGATTATAGGGAAGACTATTGCACTAATTATGGTGACCCACACTCGGTTCAATATTGTGACTTATTTCAACCATCCACTTCATACACCTACTATGAGGAACCCAGGTACGAGCCATCGACTTCATACACATCCTATGAAGACCAAAGGTATGAACCTTCTCCCTCATACTCATATTTTGATGAACAAAGGTATGGACCTTCATACTCATACTTTGAGGAACCAAGATATGAGCCACCACCTTCATATGCGTATTATGAGGAACCAAAGCGTGAACAACCCACCACATATGAGTATTATGAAGAACAAAATTACGACCTTTATCCATCATATACTTACAATGAAGAACAATGGTATGAACCATCTACTTCATATGAATATTATGAGGAACCAAGGATCGAACATCCAGATTCAAGCTTTGAGGATCCCGATCCTTATTCTATCACCGACATAGTTGATAGGATAATAGAACACATTAAAACTATCGAACGTTGCATAAAAGAATCTCGCGCAAGGGAAGAGGAGTCCCGCGCAAGAGAAGAATTAAATAAAGAAGAGATAGTTGAAAATGTAAAAATGGAAGAACAAATAAGTGAAAAACCGACACATGAGTTAAACGACGAGAAAGGTAAGTCCGATAACATGAAAATTCAAGAAGAGTCTAATTTTGAAGAAATTAATCTCTTGTCACCTTCTTTCGAAAATCATTGCTTAGTACCCACTCATGCTAAGTTTTTAAAAGAGTTAAACACTAACACTAAAATTGACGAAACGGTAAGCATTAAGTTAACAAATGATCAAACTTCGCTAATAAAAGAAGACCCATTTGAAATCAACATTACACCGGTTCCATGTTTTTTTCAAAACTCCTTTATTAGTAATGTTACAATTGATAAAGATCTTTGTGTTAATGTAATGCCAAACTACATTTTCAAAAAAATAAGTATTAGTGATTTTTCTCCACTTCAAATACCCATTTTTCTATCCAATCGGAAAGTAATAAAATCAATCGGTACAGTTGAGGATGTCTTGGTTCAAACAAATCAAATGGTAATCCCAACCGACTTTGTCATCCTCGATGACGCTCCTCTTGTGTTGGGACGACCCTTTGTAAAAACCCACGAGGCTTTGAAAAACCGGAAGCACAATAATCTATCTATTCAATTAGGGGCATTTAAAAGAAGTATCGATCTTGAGTGTTCAATGAAATATCCATTCGGCAATAATGACCCCCTAATTGAAGATAAAGATGAACCACCCGATACAAGTGAAAAGATTGACCACTTTGTTGAAGAAGAGGTCGCCATAGAATAAACTTTTAAAGTTCTTGATAAAAATGAGCAACCAAACAAGGAGTCTCTTAAAACCCACCTCTTGAGCTCAAAGAACTTCCAAAAGATTTGGAATATGCTTTTCTAGACAAAGATGGTAAATCACCTGTAATTATTTCATCAAAATTAAGTAGTATAGAAAAAGAAAAATTAATTACACTTTTGAAAAAACACAAAAATGCGATCGCTTGGAAGCTTGTAGATATTAAAGGAATAAGTCCTGTCACACCCCGACCACGTAAAACAACAAAACGTGGCGGAAACGTCGGGGAGTGTTATAACAGAATCATTATTTCATAACCATGGATTAAACAGTTTCGTTTTATTGAATTAAGTGTATTGTATTACATTGGAATTTGAAACAAAACATGTACAAATAGTCTTGTATCTTTTAATGTCACTAAGGCCTCGTCCAATCCTATGTGAGAGTACACAAATATCATCATCAAGAATCATCAAATATGGTACCTGAAACACATGTGAAAATAGGCACGTCAGCATAAAAATGTCGGCGAGTACATAGGTTTTGTTTGAGTGTCGGATTCATGGCTAGTTTGCATGTTGCAATACTTATTTATAAACCTTATTTTGAAAAGTATAGTATTGCGACATAATTAACCAACTCAAATCGAGTTGGTTATAATGTATAAAATCTCGTATCCATGATTCTTAACTCCAAAACATTTGTTTAGTTAAATTCAGATTGTAAATCGTTTTGAAATAAAAACTCGAATAGTATATATATATCGTCAGAAAAACCTTGTAATATATCTTTGTTTCGATAACCTTGCCCAAGTGATCTAGATAACGCAACGACATATAATGTATTAAAAGTACTTATATATAGGAAGTACCAGCGGCGTATCCACCATGCTTTTAACACATTACACCCGCCTCGTTACCTAATCACTTCCCTAACCCAACGGTTCAAACAGATTTCAAACGGTTCATGTCAATCAATGGTTACAAACGGTTCACATAATCAAGTAGTCACAAACGGTTCACATAGTCAAGTAGTCACAAACGGTTCATAAAATCAAGTAGTCACAAACGGTTCACATAATCAAATAGTCACAAACGGTTCACATAATCAAACGGTTACAAATGGTTCACATAGTCCAACGGTTCACCTATTCAACGGTTACAAACGGTTCACATAGTCAAATGGTCACAAACGGTTCACATGTCAATGGTTACAACGGTTCAAAATGTAAAACAATGTGTCCATATGCTGGATGAGCATATGCGACAAAATGTAGTATATGGGAATCAATGTGCTAGCATGTTAAGTGAACATACATAGCAAAACATAATGAAATCATGTACTATAGTGTACTAATGAACATAGCAAGTATAGAACATGAAAAACATGAAAGTAGCAAGTAGGCACATGTGTTCCACCCCAAAACAGTTTGAAAACAGTAAAAGAGGGGACTATGTACTCACTTGAGGGTGCTTAGAAGTCTTGAACAACAACCAAGCAAAGCTTGAGGGATCACGGAATCAAACGGCACCCTATATAGGTAACTATGTAAATAACCGGACTTAAATCGGGAGATCGGATAGAATGAGGTTTCGTAAACCAAATGAGTGTTGGAACTCATATGATATGGTTTAACAAAGCCTACATACCAAAGTGAAACCTAACCTAAGTGCTTTCGACCCGTTACGACCCATTAAGGAAGCTTATGCTACTTTAACGCGTCGTTCGCGCAAATGCGCGTTCGAGACGTCTAACTAGTCCTATGACAAGTATTATATGCCTAAACATGTTTAAATAGGTTGCATAATCAGTTTAGGTGACAAAAGTTAGGTTACATATGCTTAAAATCCAATTATGCATGAAAAGGGCATTTTGGTCATTTACCTAAGGCATATAATCTACCTATCATACAACTACTTAAACTAGGTGACCATAAGGTATAACCTCGGAAGGTTATTCCCTATACAACTATGGTCACTACACATGCTTGGTCGGATCCTAATGATCGACCAAACGGGTCGAGTTCGAAAGTCAAAGCGGTGGTTTAGACCGCTTGACTTACGACTCTAAACAAGCACTAAACTAAAACTGACGAGCTAAGCATGTTAAAACATGCTTAACTAAGTTAGAAAACAGATTTTTGATATCAAAACAAAGTGTTTTCGTACCAAGAGTAGTTTGGTTGCAAAATACGCTTAAATGCGCATTTTGACCGAAACTACGACTCGTCACTACGCCTAGTCAACGTGGTAATCAGTACGTATAGTCACAAGAGACTATAACCATCGTGATTACGCTCACGCTGCGAAGTTCAAACGAACTTCTCGTTGACCATCTCGTGGTCAAAGCTGAAAGTCAAACAAAGTTTGACTTTCACACTCGAAAAGCGATAAAAGAACGAAAGAGGACTTACAAAGGGTCCAAATAGATTTGGTTCTAAGTATTCTCAGGTAGGTAGTGAATAATCACAACCACTTAGAGAAATCTCAGACCAAATGTGCAGAAAATGGAATGAGGGCCATGCTATATATAGTTTTCACAAAATCGTTAAGATCATTTCTTGGAGAAGAGGGAACGATCCAGGCCTTACAAGTGTTAGAGAATGATTGGGGGACTTGTTTTCCACACAAACCAGCCCATAGCATGAAAAACCATGGATCAAAACCATTGGAACAAGTGGGAATGACCAGATTCAATGTTTCTACGATTCTGATGTGTTGGGCACTGCTTACTGACCGTAAGCAAAGGTCCATACGGACCGTAAGGGACCTGCAGACCAGCAACTTTTAAAAATGACAGATTTAGCCCCTGAAGCCCCAAACTTGGTTTTCGATGCATTTTTGACACATTTATGCCCCGTTAACCCCATTTCAAAGCTCTAAAATGAACTTAAAGTATAGGTAACTTAAAATGTGCTCAAAAATATCTCGGATGTCGGCTCGTTTGGTCATACGGTTGCGTTGTTCGGTTAATTACGACCGAAGTCGTAACGAACGCAGGAGCTTATGCATAATTATCATGTGGATCGTGGTCCTCCGAGGTGTGCTTTGAAGATTGACATCCAGAAAGCTTATGATACTGTAAGCTGGTCTTTTTTAGAAGCTATTTTAGTTCGGTTTGGTTTTCACCAGAAAATGGTTGCTTGGATTATGGCGTGTGTCACAACGGTATCCTACTCGGTTAGCTTAAATGGCGAGTTGCATGGTTACTTTTCAGGGAAACGGGGTCTTCGTCAAGGAGATCTAATGTCCCCGTACCTATTCACGTTGATTATGGAGGTGTTATCTCTCATGTTACAAAAGATGGCGTTAAACCCTGCTTTCAAGTTCCATAGTCACTGTTCTAAACAAAAGATTATCAACGTATCATTTGCTGATGACTTATTTGTTTTTGTTAATGGAGATACTGGATCGGTTAAGCTTGTTCGGAATGTTTTGGAGAAGTTCACTAGTGTTTCGGGCCTAGTCCCTAGCTTGCCCAAGAGTACGGTTTTTTTCTGCAATGTTCCAAGCCAAGTAAAAGCTGAAATCCTGAGCTTGTTGCCGTTTCGTGAGGGTGAACTTCCGGTTCGCTACCTCGGGGTTCCCTTAATCTCTACTAAGTTATCTTTTAGAGATTGCCGGGTTCTGGTGGAACGTATGGAGAGGAAGGTTGATAATTGGATGTCTAAATTGTTATCGTTTGCAGGTCGATTGGAGCTCCTTAACTCTGTTCTTGCAGCAATGTATACGTATTGGGCCTCGGTTTTTATTTTGCCAATGCGTATAGTCAAGGATCTGGAAAAGAGAATGCGAAGGTTTCTTTGGAACGGGGGGGGGGCTCCTGGGAGTATTCGGTCTAAAGTCGCGTGGAAGGACGTTTGTTTGCCTAAGGATGAGGGGGGGTCTTGGAATCCGAAATATCTCAGATGTGAACAAAGCACTTATGATGTCGCATATTTGGAGCATTATTACCAACCGGGAATCCTTGTGGGTCAAATGGATCCATTCTTACAAGATAAAAGGCAGAAATTTTTGGGAGATTCAAAGTCGTGGGGTTTTGACTTGGAGTTGGCGAAAGATTTTATTTATTCGTCCGTTGGTCAGACCTTATGTTTGGAAGTTAATTAGGAGTGGTTCCCAAACAAACGCGTGGAGTGATAATTGGTGCTCGTGCAGTCCGATCCGAAACTTTATTACACCAAGGAGAATTGCCCAAGCGGGTTTTAATTTGCAAACTACTGTTGCAGAGCTTGTAGACGCTAATGGCAACTGGCGGTGGCCTCAGGCATGGTATGACTTATTCCCAGTACTCATAAATGTCATGGCTCCTTCTCTTGTTCCTGATTCGGTTGACAGACTGGGATGGAGAGAGGTGGGAGGGAAAATTGTGCATTTTAGCTCTTGGGAAGCTTGGAATAATCTTCGGGTAAGGGATAACAAGGTGGCTTGGGTGAATATGGTGTGGTATGGCCAGTGCATTCCAAGACATTCTTTTCATCTTTGGTTAGTTCTAAAGAATAAGCTGAAGACACAAGATAGATTGGCAGTTTGGGAAGCGGGGAGTGAAACAAATCTACGTCTTATGTGCTGTCCTCTTTGTAACTATGGACGAGACTCAAGAGATCATTTATTCTTTCAATGCTCTTATGCGGCCAAGATTTGGAGCATTGTCAAGGAAAAAGTTGATATGGTAAATGTAAAGGATTCATGGAGCTCAATCATGGCATGGATAGAGCTGAATGCGAGTTCAAAGACTCTGGAACACATTGTGTGTAAGCTGGTGGTAGCGGCCTCTACATACTTTATATGGCAAGAACGGAATAACCGGCTGTTTTCCAACATTCACAGGAAGGAAGAGATGGTGGCACAGATTATTTTGGATATGGTGCGGCTTCGTATAATGAGTTTCAAGATCGGACGTCACGGGAATTATAGGAAGCTTTTGGAAACCTGGGGAGTAAGAGAAGACGAACCGGGCTAATTGCGAGTCTAGTTTGCTAGTGTTTGCAGTTAGTTAGTTTTGTTTTTCGGGTTGTTTTGTTTGTTTGGGCCGCTTGTGAGTTGTTTGTTTTGTGTTGCCTAGGCTTGGCCTGTCAAGCCTAGTAGTGTGTGTCAAACTCTTGTTGCACCCTGTTCTTTGATTCTTTATAATATTCACCGGGGTAACCCTTTACCCAAAAAAAAGTCGTAACGAACGCAAAAACGATCCAAATTAAGCGACGAATGAAATTTTATCATGCCAAACACTAAAATAAAATATTTTAATTCTTACATAAATTTTTGGATGTCCGGATGTATTCAGAACGTAAGATATGCGCGAAAATGCAAACTTATGCACTTTTTGACGCTTTTAGTCCCTGAATGAGCATAAAGTTTATTTTAGCACACCGAATGTCACACCCCCAAAATCCACCTGCGGATATCACCCGCTTTGAGGGCGTGACTGACCAGGATCCAGCCACCAATTATACTGAATAATTAAATTGATAACAAAAGTAATACTTACTAGCCATTAGATTAGCAAATATCAAGTTCAGAGTTTAAGGTTTTAAGTTCAAACAGTAATAAGTAGCGGAAGCATAAGTAAAGTAGTAGTTTAACAAGTTCATAGTTCAAAATAAGGTAACACCCAACGCAAGGGTGGACAGACACTACACGTTCCCAAGCAGCAGCTCCTGAGTCACTGGTTACCTGCAAAGCATGCAGTAAGGGGTCAACAATAATGCTGAGTGAGTTCACTAGTTGTCCAGTTTTAGTTTACCAAAAACTTAAGTTGTTTAGATAAAACATTTATAATCACGTTGTGGGGAGCTACCCCAGCTGTAAGCTCACTAAACTGTAGATACCGAAACTGTTGACGGAATATAAATATTCGTGCCCCGAGTCAATGTCTATCGTCATTGACCATGTTTGCAAGGTCTACTAGTTCACGCCCGATCCCCCCGGTCACGGTGTGAGGTTGTCAAACCTAATAGCGCTATCAACTAATAACCCGTTCGCCCCCGGCGATTAATCGGTAATGTAAGCAGGGACTTAAGGTGATAGAGTTTCGTTTAGCATGGCTAGTTGTGATTTATAAATAATATCCAAACGTATCTCCCCCGGAGATAGTAATTACCCATTCTGTTTCCCCCGGAGTAATGGGTCCAAAATGTTTTTCCCAAAGTTGGTAGTTTGTTCGTGTCCCTCCGCGGGACGCATGCTTTTAGTGTGTGAACTCACCTTGGGTTGCTCGGCAGATTGGGTTACTTGTCAAACACGTTTTTTTTTTTTTTTTTTGGGTAAAGGGTTACCCCGGTGATTTTATAAACTTCACAAACAAAAACAAGTAGTGAGGAAACGTCCACACTAGTTCAAACATGAGACATGCCCCATGTAAGTAAGCTAAACAACCAACAAAAACAAATTAACCACACCTAGACACTTATCTAGAAAAACACACACAAACAACTAGCCAAAAAAGAATTAGCCTCCATCATCGATCATCTTGTCTTCAGCAATCTCCCACTCTGCCAACAGGTTCCGCACATTAGCACACTGTTTGAATTTGACGCCCATTAGCTTATATCGAATAGTCTTGAGAATTGTATCTCGAATCACATCCGGGGGTCTCGTTTGATTTCTGAATAACCTATGATTACGTTCTTGCCAGATGACATAAGCCGTCGCCCCAACCACGAGCCTGCTAACATAATCAGCCGCCCTCTTCGACTTTCCTCGATCCTTAAGCCACCTTGTAATCGAAGACCATTTTTGATCCACATTAGCCATAGCCGCCTTGTCTCGGACCATACACCAAACTTGAGTAGAAAACCGACACTCAAAGAAAAGGTGTTCATGAGAGTCCACATTCTCAAAACACAATAGGCAACACATCATGTTCATATTTTTACGTCTTGAAAAATCCCACTTTAAGATGATATCTTGCGTGAGGAGCTTCCGACGCATAATGAGCCACATTAAGAACGCATGTCTGGGAATGCATTGATTAAACCATACAATGTTAACCCAATCGATCTCTTGCTCCCTAGACCGAAGAGACTGCCAAACTGTAGACGAAGAAAAATCATGAAGATCGTCCCCTTCTTTCCAGCATATTCTGTCCTCTGTGTTCGGTTGCAAGTGGATAGAGTCCAACTGATTCAACTCAATGAACCGAGATCTCCAATCTTGCGGCCAAACCCACGAGTTATCAGCATAAAGATCCGCAACCTTGTCTTCTAACAAAAATCCTGCATTATTTATCATTCTAGGCGAAACGAAATTAATGAGAGGCCCTAGATTACTCCACGTGTCAAACCAAGCTGAAGTAGTTTTACCATTCCCCAACTTAGACCAAATATAACTTCTTAAAATCGGCCTGATTTGCAGAATTTTCCTCCATGACCAGCTACAATTTGCCCCTTCATTACATCTCCAAAAGTTACCTTGCTTTAACTTATATGAATAAATCCAAGCGACCCATAGCGAATTCCTCTTGATTAAAACACTCCAAGCATGAGACGCCATAAGAGACTTATTAACATCTCCAAGCCTCCTAATACCCAGCCCACCCTCGTACTTTGGAACACATATAGCATTCCAAGCAACTTTTGCTTTACCTCTATGAAAAGCCGCTTCTTGAGACCAAAGAAAGTTCCGCATTTTCGCCTCCAGATCTTTAATAGTACTAGCGGGTAATATGAAAACTGAGGACCAGTAAATATGCATCGAAGCCAAAACCGAATTAATAAGCTGAAGCCTACCTGCGAACGACAAAAGCTTATTTCTCCAGTTATCGATTCTCTTCTCCATTCTCTCCACCAAAACACTACAGTCTCTAGCAAGGAGTCTCGAAGAAATTAGAGGAACACCCAAGTACCTGACCGGTAAAACTCCCTCCTCAAATGGTAAAATATTCAAAATAGCTTCCTTGACAGCAATCGAGACATTACAGAAAAACGCGGTGCTCTTTTGAATACTAGGGACCAATCCCGACATATTAGTGAAGCGAGTAAGAGCTTTCATGATAAACCGAGCTGAATAAACCTCTCCACGAGCAAACAGAAATAAATCATCTGCAAAACAGAGGTTAATGATACGCTGCTTCTCACATTTATTGTGAAACTTGAACGACCTATCCAAACTAGAAGCATGCTGAAGAATACACGAAAGAATCTCCATGACAAGCGTGAAGAGATAAGGAGATAGCGGATCTCCTTGACGTAACCCCCGACGGCCTTTGAAATACCCGTGAATATCCCCATTGATACAAAGAGAATAGGTTGGAGAAGACACACAAGTCATAATCCAATCCACCATCCTAGAGTTGAAACCAAACCCAAAGAGCACATCCTTTAGAAACCTCCAATGAACCGTATCGTATGCTTTTTGTATATCTACTTTAAACGCACACCGAGGAGGCCCAAAGTTCCTATGATAATGGGGGGCTCTGGGCGATTCTGGGCGATTCTAGGCGATCCTACTCAACTCTAGGTTTTCAATCTCTACCTGATCTTCATCTGAAGGATCGGCTTAGGGTTCTTCGCTAGTGTTGCTGTTCTCGTGTTCTTGATCCGATCAGGTTAATTACTTTTGATTTCGGTTTGCTGTCCATTGTTAATAGTATTATTGATCAGATTAAGGTGTTAGTTCCGGCAATTGTGGGAATCAAGCTGCTGTTCGATTTACTTAATCATTCAGTTTTAGGGTTTGTCTTTTTGCTGTTCGTTGAAGGGGTTTTGGCGGCCGCATTAGGGTTCGGCAATCCTTATTTCAACGGCATTTGAAGTTAGCGTTTTGGATTTGGCAGAAGCTCTCTAATCGGTCATCTGATTTGTCCGATTCCGATTGTGTTTCAATTGCTGTTCAACGGCACTTCAATTTCAGCGAACTCTTTTTCAGCCGTCACTAGGGTTTGACCGATTTAATTGCAGTTTTTCTTTTGATATGGCTGTTGAAAAGGAGAATCAAACTGAGGATAATTCAAACGTTTTTGCGAGGAAAATCCGAAGTATCGATGGGAAACCTTTTGAGCCAAAACAGAATTCACAAATCCCTACGGTTTCAGAAGTGGGTAATAAGAAGGTTCGGTTCATGGTACCGTTGAATGATACTGATTATGTTCTTGGCTGTTCGGATTCACCGGATGAGGATTATGCAATGGTTTTCGATAAGCGGAAGGTATCGTTTGTGCTACCGCTAAATGATGTCAGTCCTGCTCGTGTCCGAAAGCAGGAACAGGGTGATAATGCTCGAGTCCAACAACAATTGTATGCTGATGTGTTACTAAACAAGCAGGGTGAGCAGAGTGGTCCTAAGCGGGTTGGTAATCAGAATCAAAGTGAGGAGGAAAGTGCTGGGAAGTCCAATGATACGGCTAACCAAGTACCGAAAGTAAATTTTCGAAAGCTAATATCAGATACCTCTTTGGATGGTGTGGATGTAGTGCTTCCGATTGACTCAGTTCGCCAAGTTAACAACAGGTTAGCTAATACTCTTTATGGTTACTTCCTGGGGGATAGAATTGCATATCCGGTAGTTGATTACTTTGTGAGAACAAACTGGAAGAAACATGGTCTTGTGAAGACCATGATGAATTCAAATGGGTTCTTCTTCTTCAAGTTTGAAGATAGGAAGGGAATGGACGCTGTTCTTGAAGGGGGTCCTTGGATGATCCGTAACAAACCCTTGTTTCTCAACATTTGGTCCCCTACAAACAGCCTTAAAAAAGAAGAGTTTAAAAACGTCGCGGTTTGGGTGAAATTGCATGACGTCCCTCTAGTGGCATATTCTGATGATGGGTTAAGCATGCTGGCTTCAAAAATTGGTTCTCCTGTGCGGCTGGATTCGTATACTGTTGATATGTGTAATGATGCTTGGGGTCGGAGCAGCTATGCTAGGGCTCTCATTGAAATACCAGCTGATCAAGAGTTGAAAAGTAATATAACCATGGCTATTCCTGATTTGGATGGGAACAATTATGTTACGGTTACTATTCGGGTGGAGTATGAATGGGAACCTCCGAGATGTGCTCACTGCTGTGTGTTTGGGCATGACTCTGTGGAATGTCCTACTCGTATTGGCACAACATCGAGGCCAACAGTAGACGAGGATGGTTTCACTGATGTTCCGGTTAAGAAAAGTGCAAAGAAGAATGGCTTTCAAGTTAATAACCAAAAGCCAAAATTTGAATACAGACCGGTGGATAGGAAGAAAAAGGCCGTTGCGCCTCAGCAGGTTTCTACTTCCCATAAAGTCCAAACTCATAATCCGTTTTCTGCTCTTGAGTGTATTGGAGAACGTGGGGCCGCAACGCACGAGAGAGCCAAAAGGGGTAGTCAGACTCATGTGGATTTAGATGAGGACGGGGTTGAAGTTGTTTATGATGAAACCAAAGATGCGGGTACATATACTTCGTCTTCTAGAACAGGGGCAAGCACCTCTTCGACAAAGAAATTCAATGGCTAGTTTGCATTCGGTTCGTTTAAAGGGGCTGCCCTTTTGTGGGTACTTCATTTTCGATGATGGCGGTTGAAGATTTTGGTTATGTTTTGTTTTGTCTACTAGATATCTTGCATGATGTGTAGTAGGCTAGGTTTGATGTGAATGTCTTGGGTGTTTTTTATTTGTTGGCTTACATATACGGGGCATGTCCTGTATATGAACTAGTGTGGAATTCATCCTCACTACTTGTACTTATTTGCGGTTTATAATAGATTCACCGGGGTAACCCTTTACCCAAAAAAAAAAAAAAAAAAGTTCCTATGATAGTTGTGCATCAGTTCCTGAGTAAGAAGAATGTTATCCGAAATCTTCCTTCCCGGTACAAAGGCCGATTGGTTAATACCAACAATATGATTCAAACACCCCTTAATGCGGTCCGCCACAATTTTTTTTTTGGGTAAAGGGTTACCCCGGTGATTCTATATATTCACAACCAAAAAAGCACAAGTAGTGTAGAGAGTCTACACTAGTTCAATCATGAGACACACCCCATGAAAGTCAAACCAAAACCAAACCAAAACAAAACAACCAAGAAAAGGAAACGACCACTAGACTACAATCTAGAAACAAATAACCAAACACAACTAATCAGCCTCCATCGTCGCCTTTGTCATCCGCATAGATCTCCCATTCTTCAAGAATCTTTCGCACCCTCACGGTATCCTTCAACTTAGCTCCCATCAACTTGTATCGCACTGTTTTGATAATAACATCACTAACCGTCTCAGGAGGTCTGAGTTGATTTTTAAACAACCGAGCATTCCTCTCTTGCCAAATGTTATAAGCAGTAGCCGCAACGAGGAGCTTAGCCACATAAATATCCGCCCGTTTCTGATGACTACGAGCACTAAGCCAGTGAACAACTTCTGACCATTTCGGGCTGACCGAGTTCATACCCCCCTATCCCGGATTAGCGTCCACACCTGTGAAGAATACTTGCATTCAAAGAACAAGTGTGGGTGGGAATCAAAGTTCTCAAAACACATTAAGCAACACATCATATTCATGTTTTTCCTTCTAGACAAATCCCATTGCAGAATTTTATCTTGTGTAAGGAGCTTACGTTTCATAATCAGCCACATCATGAATGCGTGCCTCGGAATACACTGAGCGAACCACACAATTTTGCACCAATCAACATCCGGTTCCCTATGGCGCAACGAATGCCAAGCCCCAGACGTCGAAAACCCATTGAGATCATTCCCATCCTTCCATAAAAGCCTATCATTTTTCATTGGATCCAAAATTACTTGATCAATCTGAATCAGAACAGGGAACAAATCCCTCCACGCTATAGGCCAACTCCAACCGCCATTCGAATGCACATCGGCCACCGAATCCTCCAACCTAAAATCAGCATCTGTAATGACTCTAGGCGAAAGAAAATCGGCCAAAGGCCCCAACTCGGACCATGTATCATACCACGCTGAGGTAGAGGCACCATTACCAACCTCCGACCAAAAATGATTTCTAACCAGCGGCCCTAACTGAGATATCTTCCTCCACGACCAACAACTACTAGCGGGCGTTTTACATACCCAAAAACTCTTGCCCTTTAACCGATACGAGTGCACCCAATCAACCCACAAGGAGTCCCGTTTAGAAACAATGCTCCAAATATGAGACGACATCAACGCTTTATTCATATCCCCCACACGTCTAATACCCAAGCCCCCCTCATATTTTGGCGTACAAACCAATTTCCAAGAGACTTTCGATTTACCTTTATTAAACGCAAAATCTTGGGACCAAAGAAAATTTCTCATCTTAGCTTCAAGCTCCTTGATTATCCGAACCGGCAAAATAAACACTGAGGCCCAGTAGATATGCATAGAAGATAGGACAGAATTAATAAGCTGAAGTCTTCCTGCGAAGGATAACAGCTTATTTCTCCAATGCATGATACGCTTTTCCAACCTCTCCACTAGAACTCGACATTCATTGTACCCAAGCCTAGCCGAAATCAAAGGGACCCCCAAGTACCTGACAGGCAACTTTCCTTCCTTAAAAGGCATGATATTCAGAATAGCTTGCTTAGTATGATTTTTCACATTGCAGAAGAAAACCGTGCTTTTCTGATTGCTAGGGACCAACCCCGACATCTTAGTGAATTTCGAGAGAGAGGACATAATGCAATTAGCCGAACTAACTTCCCCTCTAGCGAATAAAAACAAGTCATCTGCAAAGCAAAGATTTATAATTCGCTGTCTTTCACACCTATTGTGGAACCTGAAAGAGGAATCAATTTGTACCGAATGTTGCAGAATACTTGTTAAGACCTCCATAACCAACGTAAATAAATAACATTACAGCACGCAATTGGACGATAATCTGTGATCGTAGACGGCGTGGGCTTCTTAGGGATAAGAACAATGAGAGTATTATTCAGCTCCCGAAGAAGCTTACCTGTATTAAAGAAATCCATAATAGCATTCGAAACATCATTTCCAACCACCTCCCAAGCTCCTTTAAAAAACGCCGCCGTATACCCATCAGGGCCAGGAGCCTTATCATTACCAATGGAAAACATAGCCCGTTTAACCTCTTCACATGTCACCGGACGAACCATATGCGTGGAAACATCAGCATTCAACTTATTCGAAAAAAGATCAGACGAGGGCCGAAGCTCTAAGGCATCTTCACTACCAAGGAACTTCTCATAATGAGTAACAAAAGCGTTAGCGACACTTTCCCCTTCAAACATCTCCCCTTCCGAATTCATAATAACCTCAATACGAGTCACATGATTTCTACTTTTTAGCGAAGCATGAAAGAAAGCCGTATTGGAATCCCCCGCCCGAAGCCAATCCACTTTAGATTTCTGCTTTAGAAAACGCTCTTCATCTAGGCACGCCTCTTGATAAGCAGCCGTAATCCTAGTTTCTTGATTACGAAGATTTAGATTAGAGGGCCAACTATCAATTTCCCGTTGGATCGCATCCAACTCCCCACGTAACATTTCAACTTTCTTGTGCAAGTTACCTTGTTGGAATAATAAAGCACGAAGAGGTCTTTTCAAAAGACGTAACTTTTTAACCAACTGGAATTGCTGAACACCCTCAACATTATTTTCCCACACCTTTTTGACCACCTCAATAAAACCCGGTTTGTAAATTAAAAAATTGGCAAACTTGAACGATTGATGCTTCTTATTGGCTGTCACTGGAATCTTAAGCAAACAAGGGCAATGATCGGACAACCGATTCGGGTGGAAAAACGCTACCGAGTTGGGAAACATATCAACGAAAGGGGTATTACCCATAATTCTATCAATTTTCTTTAGAAGACCAACTCCCTCCTTAGGCTTTTGGTTCCACGTAAAATGCATTCCCGAACTATTTATATCGAACACTTCTATCTCCGAGACACACTCTTGAAAATCTCTCATACCAGGGGAGATAATCGAAGTACCCATCGACTTATCATCCAGATGCAGAGCTGAATTAAAGTCGCCTAAAATAACCCACGGATTGTTACCAACAAGCACTTTATGTTTGGATAAATGATGCCAAACCTCCCTTCTAGTGCGATAATAATTAGCCGCATACACAACTGAGCAAAATAACATCCTTTTATCTTGTTTAAAAATGATTTGAAAGTGCATAACCTGAGAAGATTGATCGAGCAAGATGACTTCGAGAATACCCGGATCCCAGCCAAGAATAATTCTAGTACCCTTCTGACAACTACTTCCATTCGAAGACCAATCCCACCGACGGAAAACAGAAGAACAAACCTTATTCAGATTTTGAATATCCACATGGGATTCTCAAATAGCACAAAAAGACAGCCCATTTTCCTTTACAATTTGAGGAACCTCCTGTTGTTTCAGAGGGCGGTTCAACCCCCTAATGTTCCACGCAGCAAGACTAATCATTGGAAACAACTGGAGAAGGAGTGCTTGCCCCTTGTTTATCATTTGGTTTCTTAGTGTTTTGTAACATAAATTCATTCGTTTCATTAAATACCTCCACAACCTCCTCACTGTCTGAGTCGACAAACCCATCGCCTTCAAAATCATTCAAAGCAGCAAACGGATTTTTAGATTCAATTCCACTTGATGATGGATCTTTTTTCGCCTCCCCCTTCGGTTTGGCAATCACCGGCCTATATTCAAACTTTTGTTTTTTTTGGGTAAAGGGTTTTACCCCGGTGATTTCATTCCAAACAAAAAATACGTACAAGTGGTGTAGAAAAGCCTATACCAGTTCTCTTACATGACATGCCACATAAGAGTAAAACAAGCAAACAAGCCAAACTAGGAAAAAACAACCCTCAAAACACTAAAACAATCAGGTCTCGCCGAAGAACTCAACGGAGCTCAGCTTCCAATCTTCCAAGATTTTCCTCACATGCGGCTTATCCTTGTAGTTGAATGATAATAACTTCAGCCTCACGTTGTCATTAATGATATTTATTAACACCTCAGGCGGTCTTAACTGGTTGTTGAAAAACCTGTAATTTCTTTCTTGCCAAACAAAATACGCAGTCGCCTTGATAAGAAGTTTACCAATAACCGAATTTAGGGACCTTGATGTCGCTTTCGGTAGTAGCCATCCAACAATGTCAACCCACTTGTTAGGCACCATCTTCATACTAGACTTATCCTTGATAGCATCCAAAACTGAAGAGGAGTAAGAACATTGGAAAAACAAATGTTCATGCGATTCTAGTTCCCGTTGACACAACAAACAACACATCATGTTCATAGAGCCACTGGTGAGATAATTCCATTTTTGAATCCGATCTTGGGTCCACAATTTCCTTCTAAAGATCAGCCAGCAATGAAAAGAATGTCTCGGAATATTACAACCCGACCACACAATCTTTTGTTTTTGCTTATTAACTTGGAATCCCTGTTTTCGAGCCACTTTCCTAGCCGGAACATCTTGATACCCATCTTTATCAATAACCGGATACTTTTTATCGTAACGTTTCCCTTGCACTTGATTCTTATCATTCTGACCCATCCTCTTTACGATATCAGGCTTTTTGGGGGTAAGAGGACATGTATCAACCGAGTGGCCAAAGACACAACATTTAGAACACCTAGACGGGTACCATTCATATTCAACATACATAGATTCTTTAACAAAACCCTCCCCCTCAAGTTCAGGAATGGCTAACGTGATTTCCTCACGCAACTCCTTGTCAGCAGACACCTCGATTAAAGCTCTAGCATAACTACTTCGGCCCCACATGTCCATACACATGGACGTAGTATACGAATCCAGAAGTTTCGGTTCACCAGTTGTTGTGGCAATCATACTCAACCCGTCTTCTGTATAAGCCGCAATTGGAATATCATGAATTTTAACCCATACCTGAACCTTTTTAACCTCCTTTTTCTCCAATTTAACAGTCGGGTTCCATTCACAAAGGAACAACGGTTGAGACCGGATGATCCATGGTCCTCCTTTCAGAGCATCCAGCATACCCGTTTCATTAGAGAATTGGAAAAAGAAAAAACCATTCGCATTCATCATGGTTTTTTCCAACCCAAATTTCTTCCAGTTATTACGAACGAAATACTCCACAACCGGGAACGCCACACGGTCACCCAAAAAATATCCATATAACGTGTTAGCTAACTTTTGTTGCACTGCACGAACAGATTCACGAGGAAGAACAACGTCACATCCCTCATGCATAGCTGGACTTGCAAGATTCCTAAAGTTAACCTTCCTAGACTTAGAAGCCGCAACCGATTCCGCATACGATCTTGCATTCGAGGATTCACCTTGGACAGGATGAACATTACGCGCGTTAACATCAGTTTTCAAACCCTGACTACCACTCTCGGGATCCCTACGGCTATTTTGGCTACCTTGCACACCATCTTGATTTCTAATGACATTAGGGTTTGCATGGAGATCCTTCTTTGCCGCCATAAAAATTCCTTCGCCTGCTGAATCCGTATAACCTTCCACAGGTTTCGAAATCTCAAAAAGCCCATCAATAACAGAATTGTTGCTGGTAGAAAACATACCCCGTCTTGGGGCCAAATTGTTACCCTCAATATTCGTTACCCGCAAACCAATACCTCGCATTGGAACAGTATCCGGAGAAGAGTTTGGCTCGTACATCCCGGCATCCTTCAGAACATCAGCAGGAAACGGTGAAACCGGAACTCCATGCTGATCAAACAATCCTTGATTCACAGGTTTATCGGGGATGTTACTCCCCGGATAATTACGTTCATTCATTAGCAGAAAACAACTCTCCCTTAAACAGTATAAAACGAACACACCATGCACGAAGAACAAACGACCACCACGCCAAAACACCGAAAAACTGCAGCAGAAACACAGAAGACGAAACCCTAATCCTTAACCCTAGCGCCGAAAATCAATCCCAATTTGATTAATCCAGAGTATCAATCTAGCTAAATTTAATTCAGTAAACCGCGACCAATAACAACCGGATTAATTAAACAGGATGTCTAGACAGCAACTATGGCGGCGATTTAAGAAAAACAAAAGAAAAAACCCTAATTTCAGATTGAAAACTATTGCTAACGAGTTCGTTATAGAATTTTGAAGATCAAAACCCTAATCACAGACTGTTATACAAACGATCTCAAAGAAATTGAAGGGTTTCATGATGAACAAGGTAAATCGCCTAGGAGAGAGAGCATAGGGTTTTTCCGTTTCATTAGTTTCATAATGAAGTTACTTGTCAAACACGTTGGTCACCACGTCCTAACATGGGGACGAGGCACGAAGGTGAGGGTGTAGCCGAGGCTATGGTGTTACACTATGCGAATTTTTTAGGGACGAAAGCTCATGTGGGTACGGTGTACATGGATAATCTGTTCTCTAATGTTTTGAGTAGTGAGGCTGCCGAGTTCATGGTTCGTCCGGTCACCCGTGAGGAGGTTAAAAACGCAATGTTTAGCATTGGAGGGGATAAAGCGCCAGGGCCTGATGTGTATACTTCGGTATTCTTTAAGCAAGCTTGGGAGATAGTGGGAAATGAAGTAACTGATGCGGTGCTTCAATTCTTTGAAAATGGTAAACTTTTGAAACAAATTAATCACACTATTCTAGCTTTAATCCCGAAAAAAGACGTTCCGGATTCGGTCTTGGACTATCGGCCGATATCTTGTTGCAACGTTCTATATAAGTGCATTAGCAAGGTTATAACCAACCGGTTGAAAGGAAGCTTGGAAAATCTAGTCAGCATAAATCAATCAGCGTTTGTTCTGGGCCGGAAAATCTCGGATAATATTCTCCTTACTCAGGAACTGATGCACAATTATCACCTTAACAGGGGCCCGGCTAGGTGCGCTTTCAAAATCGATATTCAGAAAGCGTATGACACAGTCAGTTGGGATTTTTTGGAGGATATTCTGGTTCGGTTTGGTTTTCATAGCCGAATGGTGAAATGGATTATGACTTGTGTGTCCACTGTTTCTTATTCGCTGTGTATTAATGGTGAGTTACATGGTTATTTCAGAGGCCAACGGGGGTTAAGACAAGGGGATCCAATGTCCCCTTATTTATTCACTTTGGTAATGGAGATTTTATCGTTACTACTTAGACGAGCAGCCACCATGCCCTTTAATTATCATGCTCATTGTGTTAAGGAGAAGATAATTAACATTTCTTTTGCGGATGATCTCTTCATATTTGTTCATGGGGATGTGGTTTCGGTTAAGAAGATAAAGGAGGCGTTGGAGATGTTTACTAACATTTCTGGCCTAGTTCCTAGTCCAGCGAAAAGCACGGTGTTTTTCTGCAATGTTCCTCAGGAGATCAAGCAGGAGATTCTCAATATTATGCCATTTCAAGAGGGTGTTCTTCCGGTTCGGTATTTGGGGGTTCCTCTTATATCATCGAGGCTTCTTTACAAAGATTGCAGAATTCTGGTTGATCGTATGGAGAAAAAGATTGTTAATTGGGCTACTAGATCTTTGTCATTTGCGGGCCGATTACAACTTATAAACTCAGTGCTGTCTTCTATGCACATCTATTGGGCGTCGGTTTTCATTATTCCGGCTCGTGTTATAAGCGAGTTAGAAAAAAGGATTCGGAGGTTCTTATGGAATGCAGGATCAGAAGGTAGGATTCGGGCTAAAGTTGCGTGGAAGTATGTTTGCTTGCCGAAAAAGGAAGGGGGTTTGGGTATTCGAAGTATTTCTGATGTAAACAAATCGCTTATGGCAAACCACATTTGGAGCATTATTACCAAACGGGATTCTATATGGGTGAGATGGATACATGATTACAAGCTTAAAGGTCGGAGTTTCTGGGAAGTTCCATGCAGAGGAAGTATGAGTTGGGGGTGGCGAAAGATTTTGTCCATCCGTCACATCATTCGGCCTCATGTTTGGTCCTCTATTCGGAGTGGGGCTCAAACTAATATATGGAGTGACATGTGGTGTTCGCAAAGTCCCTTGAGCTCGCTGATCACGCCAAGGGCAATCGCTAATGCTGGTTTTTCTTTAGGTTCTACGGTTGCGGATATGGTTGATCACAATGGTAACTGGAGATGGCCTCAGGCTTGGCTAGATCTCTTTCCGGTGTTAATTACAATTTCGGCTCCTTTGCTGGTGCCGAATACTAGGGATAGATTGGTTTGGAAAAGCTCGGAGGGAAAGCCGTGTGATTTTCACTCGTCAGTGGTTTGGGATACAATTCGGAACCGAGAGAATCAGGTGGTATGGGCTGATATGGTTTGGTACTCTCAATGCATTCCGCGACATTCATTTCACTTATGGTTGGCATTTAGAAACAAACTGAAAACGCAGGATAGGTTGGCAGTATGGGAAGCGGGTAGTCACACCAACTGGAACCTGATGTGCTGTCCGTTGTGCTACTTTGACCGTGATAGTCGGGATCATTTATTTTTCAGGTGTGCTTTTGCGAACCAAGTCTGGAACGAGGTGAAAAAGTTGGTTAGTTTGGGTAATGTTGACGGCTCATGGTTCTCGGTTGTTTCGTGGGTGGAACAACATGCTAAATCCAAGAATGTAGATCACATTGTGTGCAAGTTATTGATAGCGGCGTCTTCATATTATATATGGCAAGAGAGAAACAACAGGCTTTTCAAGAGTATCAAGAGGACGGCAAATCAAGTGGCTGAGGTGATTAAGAATACGGTTCGGTTGCGGCTCATGGGCTTCAGATTCCGGACGCCGGCTACGAAGGAGAGAATTCGTAGAACATGGAAGATTGAAGATACAGATATGGATCCGGGCTAGAACCTTAATTTGATGTTTATTGTTTCCTAGTTGGTTGTTTTTTCTGGTCGAGTTTTTGTGCTTGGTTGTTTATTAATATATTCCCTAAAAAATAACCATACAGCACATTATCGAATTTATCTTGAACCTGCTGGACAACCTCTTTCGGTATAACAATGTCAGCATCTTCCCTAGTTTCCACAGGCTCCAACAATCTGAAATTGACCTCCCTTTTCTTACGAGTAGACTGCACTTTATCAGCATACGAGACTGGCTTATCCTCCTTACCAACTTCCCAGAAAACCTCATCATGCACATCAATCGGTTTAACCACATCCGGACCATCAGCAGTAAGATCGACTGGAACAGTGATCTTAGTAAGTTCATCTATTACATTAATTACCTTCGGTCCCTGTTGCTGGTCTGACAGAACACCCCTACGAGGACTGAAGGTCTTGCCATCAATATTCAAGAGCCGAGTAGCAAAACCCTTATTAGGGTTTAAAGAAGTAGTCACTATATCCGGCGGCTTGAAGTGTTTCGCATCCATATCAGACGGCTTGAATTGACTATAATCCATACCACAATAACTCAAGAACCATGCAACGTATCACAATGAAAAGAAACTAGAACAAAATCGACGACTAACCCTAGCAAGAAAAGAAAACGAAGAACTAACCCTAATCCTGACGTCAAAAGATTAGAAACCAAGGTAGAGTCTAGTATCCTTACTCAGAAGGAATGACAACACCACAATTGCTAACCCAGATCGATCAAGAAGAAGATTAGATTGAACGAACGAACAAGAAAGCTAGGGTTAAGGTTGAATATGAGTGGAGGCCTCAACGTTGTAGTGCATGCTGCTTATTTGGACATGATGATAATACGTGTAGCAAGAAACCGAATGGCAAGTCCAAGATGGTTTCAGTTGATGAGGAGGGTTTTGTTACAGATAGACGAAAGATGGCGAGATACTCGTTTCCACAAAAAAAGCAGAAACCAAAGGTTGTGTATAAACCCAAGGCTAATAAATATCATGCTAGTACGTCCGGAACGAAGGGGGATAGTTCGGTGTTCATGAATGCTAATGTTAAGGTGTCAAACTCATTTGAGGTGCTTGCTAATGAAAAGAATGATGAGAAGCGGGACCCGAGTAGAGCTAAATCGATGATTGATGAAAATTGTGGTACCCGAATACAACAACCAGATGAAGTCAAAGAGTTGAATCCGACGGAGATGGCTGATTTTATGAGTGGTAATCGGACTAATGAAAATTCTGAGGGGGCAAGCACTCCCGGTGACAAAGGTTTTAATGGGTAGCTTAGCTGCATGGAATATAAGGGGTCTGAACCAACCCCTGAAACAAAGTGAGGTTCGTTTGTTTATTGCTGAGAATCATTTGAGTATTTGTGCCATTCTAGAGTCTCATGTGGATGTTAATAAGCTGAATAAGATTTGCAAGAAGGTGTTTCGGAATTGGAAATAGACTTCGAATGGAAGTATGTGTAATAGAGGTACGAGGGTGATCTTGGGATGGAATGCTGATGATATTGATCTTATGGTTATTTCCCAATCGGATCAGGTTATACATGCTCAGGTTCTATTAAAATCGGTCAAAAAGAAGATATTTTGTTCTTTTGTGTATGCGGAAAACAAATATCAGGATAGGAGAAGCCTGTGGGCTGATTTGTGCAACTTTAAAGGCCTCACCCATGATACTCCTTGGGTTGTAATGGGAGATTTCAATGCTGCGTTGAATATGGAGGATTTTCTCATGGGTCCGTCTTCCCACACTATAGCTATGAGAGAGTTTTATGATTGTGTTCAAACTACGGAATTGATTGATGTTAAGAGTCATGGGTTGCATTATACTTGGAATCAAAAACCAAAGGATGGAGTAGGAATGCTAAAGAAGATTGACCGTATTATGGGTAACGTCAAACTTTTAGATGTTTTTTCGGATGCTTATGCTATATTTCAGCCTTTCCGTGTTTCTGATCATACTCCTGCTATCCTGAAATTATTTTCTATGTATACGGACCGGCCTAAACCTTTTAAGTTTCCAAACTTTATTGTGACAAAGCCTGAGTTTCGCCAAGTTATTATGTCCGAATGGAATAAAACAGTGGAGGGTGCTACCATGTTTTCAGTGGTTAAGAAAATGAAAGGCTTGAAAACTCACTTTAGGAGGATCTTACGTGATCAAGGTAATCTCCATAAAAGAGTTACCGACCTAAGGAATGAGTTGGACCAGATTCAAAAGCGGGTGGATGCTAATCCCTTTGATGCTGCTCTTCGGTCATCCGAAGCTATCTGTTTGCGAGACTTCAAGTCAGCGGCTTATGATGAGGAGTGTTTCTTGAAACAGAAAACTAAAGTGCAATGGTTATGTGCGGGTGATTCAAACACATCCTACTTTCATAATTGTGTGAAAAGTAGGAATGCTATAAGTAAAATCAATTGCATTAAGGATGTGAATGGGAACCAATTCGAGGGAGTTGATGTGGCTGCTGCTCTGCTCAATCATTATTCGGGGTTCATGGGCACCAAAGATCAAGTGGTTAGTTTGGATGATGAAGACCTGTTTGTCAATGTTCTGCAGCCGCATGTGGCGGAGAATATGGTGAGGCAGGTTACCGATGATGAAGTTAAACAGGCTATGTTCAGCATAGGTGAGAATAAGGCTTCAGGTCCTGACGGCTACACTTCAGCTTTTTTTAAAAAAGCTTGGGATGTTGTGGGCGGAGAAGTTACTAAGGCGGTGCGTGATTTTTTTAACAACGGTCAAATTCTTAAGCAAATCAACCATACGATTCTTGCTTTGGTGCCAAAGATTGATACTCCAAATACGGTGCTTGACTACAGGCCGATCTCATGCTGCAATGTGATATATAAATGTATTAGCAAAATAATCACTGATCGTCTGAAGGGCAGTTTGGGGATTCTAGTGAACATAAACCAGTCGGCGTTTGTTCCTTGGAGAAAGATCTCTGATAATATTCTTATTACGCAGGAGCTTATGCATAATTATCATGTGGATCGCGGTCCTCCGAGGTGTGCGTTGAAGATTGATATCCAGAAAGCTTATGATACTGTAAGTTGGTGTCACACCCCGATTTCCACGTGTATCACCGGTGGGCCCGGTGGGGGATTTCCGTGACGTAGTTGGCAACAATATAGTCAAACCACAATATATAAATGCATAGCGGAAGCATAAAGATAAATATGATTCAACCATTTACTGTAATATCAAATGTATCACAAGTAGTTGAATAGTATCCACAGGAGGGATCAAAATAAATAAAAATATTGTTCAACAGATAAGACATCAAGATTGCGAGACTTCTTAAGATGCTAAGGAGCTATTGCCAGCCGATTACGTGTAGTACCTGCACTTAATCTTTTTGGGAAAATACGTCAGTTTACACTGGTAAATACATTCAACCGACACTTTTGTAAAATGTTTAATAAAATTGATTTGAATGCACGAGGCACAAACTCTTTTATAACTTGGGAGAATTATTTAAAATTATAATCTTGTGAACGAATTACATGTTCCTTCTTTGCGTTCAGTAGCCCGGATCTATCCCGGGTTAAAGATCAATAGACACACCACATTGCGTAAAACCGAGGTGGGTAAACCATCGGCTACGTCTTTTAATAGTATAGACATAATACCGGGTGTACGCCTACACCCGACTGTCAAGGTCGTGGCCATTTCTTCGAATGATGCCAAGGATATCCGGGACATGGTCATTAACCCCCCAAAGGCTTTTAAGTAACAAGACTGTTTAAATGAGCCGATCAAATTATTCAATTAACCACCTAAGCGATGGAAGATTTGATGCTCAATCAAGCGGTATTTTATATACCGTAACCCAAGCCCGTATAAGGGAAAATAAGTTAAAAGTATTTACCTTTGCAAGTATTGTCCTTAATCGGTTAAATCACAGATATCTTTTACTGGGGCTCCTATTCTGGAACGAAGGTTTTAAAATAACCTATTAGAATCCTAACGGTCTTTATATTAGCCGTAGCCTAGACCGGTTAGTTTCGAGGGATAGATACGGTTTAATCGCGTGAAAGGCGAAAACCGAGAATGGAATGTGATTCTGACCCAACAAGTTCGGAGACTTGTTTTATACGGGTTTAATATTCACACTCTGAATCTTGGGGTCAAAATGATATGGTTTGACCCGTATCGGCTAATTTATGTAAACTAGTTACATAAGCCGAACCGTGCGCGCAATAGGCGCAACGGGTAACCGTAGGAGTCCTACACTGTTTTCCTAAGTCAATATACTTTAAAGAGGTTGTGGTATCAGTAGGATACCTTCCATAATGCCCGTAACGAGTTTTAGTTCATTATACGCCCCGTAGGGGTTTTCCGGTCATTTTAAAGACTTTTAAAGGGATTTCTGAGTTCTATAGGAAACCTGAGTTTCCCGATCAGTCTAATAAGTGTAAAATACTTTATTTATTAATTAAAATCAGTAGCAACTGGAATCGGGTCAAAAGACCTTGTAGAACTCAAGTTTTGGCCGAAAAGGGCATATTCGGTATTTACCGAACCGTAGCCATAACCGCAGGTTATGAGCAGGTTAAAATTAATTAAAAATCTCTAAAAATCCCAAAATATTATTTTACTACAGTGGGTAAAAGTTTTGGTGACGAAATCTTGGTTTAGGTAGGCGTTATGCTAATTGCGCCGTTTATTACAAAAGTTTCTTATAAATGCGCTATTTAGCATAACTCCCATTCTAGACCTCGGATTGGCGTGAAACTTTAGGGACATGCTTAGAATTTAGTAAGCAAGGTTATGGTCCCTTCACGTGTCCGAAATACTCGTTTTATTTTAAAAAGGGCGTTACGGTCAACTTTTTAAGTAATTAACGGAAATGCGTAAAAGACTCGGACAAACAACGAACCGGTCACAGAAGGTGAAACCATCACGTGACCTGATCCTAAGAGAGTCCTAAGGCATACCTACATTGCACTAAAACGGGTCAGAACTGAAGTCAAAGCAAAAGTCAAACTTTTGCGACATTCGGCTCCGAACCGGGTCCATATAGCAAATGGCCGAATCAAACGAGTTTGGACAAGTTTATATATTTAATATCATGTTTTATGAGTGTCTAAACAGGTTGCATAGCATCTACATTACAGATTATGTAAGATTCGCAAAAACGGCTTTCTGTTGACTTTTTAAGCATGCGTTTGACTCGACATTTGAACTAGTTAGGGTGGTGATCAGGGGGAACCCTTTTAGAGGTTTATTACCCACATAATTACCAACACAGAACTACTTTTGATTCGACAATTCACTGAACCATTCGTGATTTATCGCAAAGTCAATCGTTAGTTACGACGGATTGACTTTTAGGCTAAACTAAGTAAAAACAAGGCCATAGAAGGTTTGGCATACTTACAGAGACTTGTGCACGACTTAGGAATGCTAGAAGAAGACTTGGGAGCTTCAGAAATGAGCAGAAGGTGTGTTTTGAAGTGTGATTTAGTTGTGAACCAAGCATGCCTATTTATAGTGCAAGAAAGGCCTCTAGATCATCACACATCAGTCTACAAGTGAGTATGGATGATGGGCAGGTGGCCCTTGATGCTAGGAGGCAAGTAGAGGGCACCCATGCTTCACTTATTGCTCATTTGGTCGTTCACTAGCTCAAAAGGCAAGTCTTTTTTTGGGTAAAGGGTTACCCCGGTGATTCTATATATTCACAACCAAAAAGAAACAAGTGGAGTAGAGAGTCTACACCAGTTCTCTCATGAGACATGCCCCATGAGAGTAAAACCAGGAAACAAAACAAAAAAATCGACAAAACCAGGTCAAAACACAACTAGACACTCATCTAGATAAATAACATTAAGCTATAAAGAACTAATTAGCCTCCATCATCTTTAGTTTCGGTTTCAATCTCCCAATCCCCAAGCAGCTTCCGCACCCTAGCGTTGTTCTTTAGCTTAGCTCCCATCAACTTGTATCTCACAGTTTTTAGAATAGTATCTTTTACCATTTCGGGTGGACGTAGTTGGTTTCGAAATAATCTAGCATTTCGCTCTTGCCAAATAGTATACGCAGCAGCCGCAACTAGAATCTTTGCAACATAAACCTCAACTCTCTTTGATCGAAAACGAGCACATAACCATTCGATGATATCCACCCATCTCGACGTCACGGCCGCCATCCCCACTTTACCTCGAAGCATATTCCAAACTTCATCTGAAAATTTACACTCAAAGAATAGATGATGATGAGAATCGTAATTCTCATAGCACAATAAACAGCACATCATATTCATGTTTTTTCGCCTTGAAAGATCCCACTGCAGAATTCTGTCTTGAGTAAGAAGCTTTCTCTTCATAATCAGCCACATCATAAATGCGTGCCTAGGTATACATTGCGCAAACCAAACAATACCACTCCAATCCACCTCAGCTTCTCTATGCCGAATCGAGTGCCACACTGCAGACGATGAAAAATCCTGACAGTCACTACCATCTTTCCATAGCAAACTGTCAGATTTTGTCGGATTTAAGTGAAATTGATCCAGCTGAATAAGCACAGGGAAAAGATCCCTCCACGCTAGCGGCCAAATCCAAGTTCCGTTAGAGTAAATATTGAAAACTGTGTCATCTAACCGAAAATCAGCATCCGTAATAGTCCTTGGCGACAGAAAATCACCCAGAGGACCTAAATCACTCCAAAGATCAAACCAAGCTGAAGTGTTGCGGCCATTACCTACATCGGACCAAACATGTTTTCGAATACTATGCCTCATCTGAATGATCTTCCTCCAAGACCAAGTAGCATTTGATGTTGCTTTACAAACCCAGAAATTCTTTCCTTTAAGCCGATACGAATGAACCCACTCGACCCAGAGGGAATCCCGCTTCGTCACAATACTCCAAATATGAGACGCCATCAGGGCTTTGTTCATGTCCCCAATCCGTCTAATGCCTAACCCGCCTTCATACTTAGGAGTACAAACCACTTTCCACGAAACTTTAGCTTTACCTCTACTAAACGACGCGTCTTGAGACCATAAGAAATTTCTCATTCTAGCTTCAAGATCCTTAACAACCCGAGACGGAAGCATAAACACCGAGCACCAATAAATATGCATAGAAGACAGGACTGATATAATCAGTTGAAGCCGCCCCGCAAACGATAACAATTTGTTCTTCCAGTGCATGATACGTTTCTCAAGTTTCTCCACAAGCACCCGGCAATCATTATATCTAAGTGTAGAAGAAATAAGAGGGACTCCCAAGTACTTGACAGGTAACTTACCTTCCACAAAAGGCATGATGTCCAGAATTGCCTGCTTAACATGATCTTTCACATTGCAAAAGAAAACCGTACTTTTCTGGTTGTTAGGAACTAATCCCGACATCTTAGAAAACTTTGAAAGAGAGGACATAATACACTTAGCTGAATTCACTTCCCCTCTAGCAAAAAGGAATAGGTCATCCGCAAAGCAGAGATTCAATATCCGCTGTTTTTCACATCTGTCATGAAATTTAAAAGAGGAGTCTATCCGAACAGAGTGCTGAAGAATACCCGTCAAAATTTCCATGACAAGAGTGAATAAATAAGGAGAAATAGGATCCCCTTGTCTTAACCCCCGTTTACCTCTGAAAAACCCATGAACCATGCCATTAACACATACCGAAAATGAAGTAGAAGAAACACAGATCATGATCCACTTCACCATGATATTGTTAAAACCAAACCCAAGAAGCACACTTTTCAGAAAACTCCAGTCCACCGTATCATATGCTTTCTGAATATCAACCTTAAAAGCACATCTTGGAGGCCCCACATTCCGATGATAGTTGTGCATTAATTCTTGCGTTAATAAGATGTTATCCGAAATTTTCCTACCCGGGACAAAGGCCGATTGATTTATACTCACAATCTCATTCAAACCTCCCTTTATCCTATCAGCAATAATCTTACTGATACACTTGTAAAGAACATTACAACAAGCAATCGGGCGAAAATCAGTAACAACCATAGGAGTAGATACCTTTGGAATAAGAACTATAAGCGTATGATTCAGCTCCCGAAGCAAATTACCAGTATCAAAAAAATCCTTAATAGCATTAACAATATCATTACCAACCAGCGTCCAGGCACTCTTGAAAAACGCAGCCGTAAAACCATCCGGTCCCGGAGCTTTATCGTTGCCAATAGAGAACATCGCCTTTTTAACCTCCTCCTCCGTAACAGGCCGAACCATAGTCGTTGCAACATTATGAGATAAAATTTTCGGAAATAAATCTGGAGTTGGTTGTAACGAGATATCACCCTTCTTGCCAAAAAATTTCTCATAGTGTTGAACAAAAGCTTTATACACACTATCGCCTTCATAGAGATTCCCTTGAATATCTTTGATGACATCAATCCGACTACAATGATTTCGAATCTTCAAAGAGGAATGAAAAAACGCAGTATTCATGTCACCCGCACTCAACCAATCAACTTTAGCTTTTTGTTTCAGAAAACGCTCTTCATCTAATAATGCCTCTTGAAGATCACGGCTAATCGAAGCTTCCTCATTCCGCAAATCAGCATTATGCGGCTCTAGGTCAATCCTTTGCTGAATAGTATCTAACTTCAACCGACTAGTTTCAACTTTCTTGTGGAGATTTCCCTGTCTGAACAGCAACGAACGAAGAGGGTGTTTAAGAGACTTTAACTTCTTGACAACTCTAAATTGGTGAACCCCGTCAACATTAATTGGCCACTGCTTTTTAACAATCTCCAAAAATTCAGGTTTAAAAACCAGAAAATTAGCGAACTTAAACGACCTCGGTTTGAGTTTCAACGCTTCCGGGATAGACAAGATACAAGGGCAATGATCCGAAAGTCTATAAGGCTTGAAAAATGCAACCGAGTTCGGGTATTCAGTAAGAAACGGAGTGTTTCCCATTACCCGATCAATTTTCTTAAGAAGACCCACACCATTCTTAGGCTTTTGGCTCCACGTAAAATGAATACCGGTACGATTAATATCCACAACTTCTATGTCATCAACACAATCCTGAAAATCCCTCATACCAATCGAAATGGATGAAGAACCCATCGAATTATCTTCTATATTAAGAGCCGAGTTAAAATCACCCATAATACACCACGGCCGATCCGCAACAAAAACTTTATGCATAGACAGAAGATGCAATAGCTCCCTCCGCGTAACATAATAATTATCGACATACACAACAGAACAGAAAAGCACTCTCTTATCCAATTTAAAAACAAGCTGTAAATGCATAACCTGAGGAGATTGAGCAACGATCATTACATCAAGAATAGCAGGACTCCACCCAATGATTATTCTTGTGCCTTTGTTACAACATCCGCCATTTGAAGTCCAATCCCAAGAACAAAACACAGCTTTACACACTTTGCCCAACTTACCGACATCCACATGAGACTCTAAAATAGCACACAAGCTCAAATTGTAATCCTTGACAGCCTGCCGAACCTCCATTTGTTTGAGAGGGCGGTTCAACCCTCTTATATTCCATGAAGCGATACTAACCATTGTTAACTTTCGGAGAAGGAGTGCTTGCCCCTTTGTCGTTCTTTGCGTTCCGAGTACCATCCAATATAAACCCATCCATTTCATCATAAATCTCCTCAACATCGTCATCATCCGAATCCCCATTCTTCGTATCCGATTGCTTCTTGCTAGGACCAGGCTCATCCTCCACCTCATTAAAGGATTTAGCACTTACCGATTCTCTCGGCAATACCCAAAAGGCAAGTCTGTCCAAACATTCTGCATATGGGCGTCTCACGCGGCCCGCATGGAAGAACCATGCACTTTTTACGTGGGCCGCTTGAAGTTTAAAATCAGACGCGTTCAACCAGGAGGCTCGCGGCCCGCCTCAACTTAACCCAAACCTTTACGCGGCCCGCGAGAGGTTGGTTTTTCAGGATTTTTAAATCTTTTGTAATCATGACTAGAATCTGGTAATTAATAACGAAATCTTCTGTAATTATTAACCTGACCTTTCGGGTTTGAAGGGGTAACTTTGCGATTTGGCCCTTGATTATTTACAACTAAGGGCCTCGTGTTATTTACCCGCATTGTTAAGTCCCCGGTTATCTTGTTAATTATTCGGAAAACCTTGACTTTCATTGTTGACGCTTTTAACCCTTCTCGTACGAATTTGATCATTACTTTCTCGTTTTAAAACGGAACTTCGCAGAATTTATATAGTATATTCTAGTGAGCGTATTTTACTGTTACAAAGCCTCGGGTACGTCAAAGGGTCACTCAGAGGTATAATTAAACATGTTGACACAGTTAACCCCTGTAGCTTGTAATCTCTCACTTTCTTCTGCGTTTCGTTTCCGTACGATCCATGATTTATTCGTTTGAAGGTACTAGCATCTTTTAGGGTTACTATACAGTATACTTACCCTTGTTTGACATTTATAACCCTCGAATTTACATACTTTCAAGGTTTGTCAACATTAGTCCTTTATTAAATATAAAACGCCACGTGTAAACTTAAGACACGTGTCAATACATTATTGGACACAAAATTTCGAGATGTTACATCCTCACCCCCTTAAAATAAATCTCGACCCGAGATTTACTCAAACAAATAGGGATATTTCTCTTTCATCGTGGATTCAACTTCCCACGTGAATTCGGGACCTCTCCGGGCATCCCATTTAACCTTAACTATCGGCACATGTTTTCTTCGGAGCTTTTTCACCTGTCGGTCTTCAATCGACAAAGGCTTCTCCACAAACTTCAAGCTCTCATCTATATGCACATCTGTGTGTGGGATCACTAATGATTCATCAGCGAAGCACTTCTTTAGATTGCAGATGTGGAACACATTATGAATTCCATTGAGCTCTTCTGGTAAGTTCAGTTTATAGGCAACTGACCCGACACGTTCGATAACCTCGAAAGGTCCTATGTATCTCGGGCTCAGTTTACCCTTCTTACCGAAACGCATCACCCCCTTCCAGGGTGATACTTTTAGTAGCACTTTTTCACCTACCTCGAAGTGAAAATCCTTACGCTTTGGATCAGCGTAGCTTTTCTGCCTATCACGGGCAGCCTTGAGACGTTCCCGTATCTGGACAATCTTGTCCATTGTTTCGAAAACTATCTCTGGTCCTGATAATTGGACCTCTCCCACTTCCGCCCAACAAACAGGCGATCTACACTTCCTACCGTATAATGCCTCGAAAGGCGCAGCCTTTATGCTGGTATGGTAGCTATTGTTGTAGGAGAATTCGATTAGGGGTAGGTTCTTATCCCAGCTACCACCTAAATCGATAGCACATGCTCGCAGCATGTCTTCTAATGTTTGAATAGTACGCTCACTCTGGCCGTCTGTCTGAGGATGGTAAGCCGTACTAAAGTTCAAACGTGTGCCCAAAGATTGTTGGAAACTCTTCCAGAAATGAGACGTGTATCTAGTATCTCGATCAGAGATGATAGACACAGGTATGCCATGTAAGGCGACAATCTTATCAACATATAACTGGGCCAATGTATCGGAGCTATAAGTCTCCTTGATGGGTAAGAAATGAGCTGACTTAGTCAGTCGATCGACTATAACCCATATTGTGTCGTTTCCTTTGCTCGTTTTTGGTAACTTGGTGATAAAATCCATAGTTACACACTCCCATTTCCATTCAGGAAGTTCAGGCTGTTGTAGCAAGCCAGATGGCTTTTGATGCTCAGCCTTGACTTGCGCACAAGTCAAGCATTTGGCTACATAAGCGGCTACAGACTTTTTCAAGCCTATCCACCAATAATTTGCCTTTAAATCCTGATACATTTTATCTGCTCCAGGATGGACAGAATATTTGGAACTATGGGCTTCCTGGAGGATAACATCTCGTAGTCCTCCATAAATAGGAACCCATATCCGCCCATTCAATCTCAAAAGTCCATCCTTGTGAAGAGTTAACTGCTCCTCAGTTACTCCTAACTTTTCCTTATGATAATTAGCTTCCAACACAGCCTCTCGTTGTGCAGCTAATATCCTTTCAATCAAGTTATTCTTTACTTCCATTCTCGTAGCATTGATTCGGATGGGTTTCATCCTTTCCTTCCGGCTCAGGGCATCAGCGACTACATTCGCCTTGCCGGGATGGTACCTGATCTCACAATCATAATCATTCAAGGTCTCCATCCAACGGCGTTGCCTCATGTTTAGCTCCTTCTGATTGTACAAATGTTGAAGGCTTTTGTGATCTGAATAGATCACAAACTTGATTCCATATAGATAATGCCTCCACAGTTTTAGTGCGAATACAATGGCACCCAGCTCCAAGTCATGGGTGATGTAATTCTTTTCGTGCACCTTCAACTGTCTTGAAGCAGAGGCAATCACCTTGCCTTTCTGCATGAGCACACACCCCATGCCAGTGTGTGACGCGTCGCAGTAGACTACGAACTCTTCGGTGCCTTCCGGCAGTGTCACACCCCCAAAATCCACCTGCGGAGTATCACCGCTTGGGAGCGTGACTGACCAGGATCAAGCCACCAATCATACAGAACATTGTATAAAATAAAAGTAAATGCAATATAATCCAAACCATTTCCATATGAAAGGTGTTTCCAAAACATAAGTAAGTTGTCATTGTTTAGCGGAAGCGTATTATTGTAAAACCCATAGCAATTAAGTATCAAATATCAAAAGTGTTCAATAAGATGATCAAGATCCAAGCCCCACAACGACCAGCTCCTCCGTGTGCAAGCTCCAATATGTACCTAAGGTCCTGCAAGGCATGCAGCAGATAATCAACAAACTAGTTGAGCGAGTTCACAGTTAATAGTTTAGTTTGGGTAATAGTGCGTTTGTTCAATAAAGTATCATATCGTATCAGTTCCATCGCGGCCTCACAGGCATGTGTGCGAAGATTAGGTTCGTTAGTTCGCGACCGTAGTCTTTACCGACCAGGGTGTGTGCGAAGGCAATCTATCAGTTCGTTCGCGACCATAGTCCTTACCGACCAGGGTGTGTGCGAAGGCAGTTGAGTAGTTCGTAAGCATCAACAGTTTAGTCGTTCGTTACAGTATCAAAGTATGCACAAGTAATCATCCAACCCATTCCCACCCTGGGAACCCATGCCTTGGCTGTGTGAACTCACCTTGGTTTGCTCGGTATGCTAGGTTATGCACTCACAAGTGATTAATCAC